>NW_026867551.1:0-89572 GCF_020745735.1 Hemiscyllium ocellatum
GTGTAAGAAAACAAAACTAATGTTTTTGTGTAAATATCTCTCAACTCGCTTTAAAATTGTACCCACTAAATTTTGAAATTTCCATCTGAGGGAAACGGCCACTACCATCAACTCTCTTAACAATTCTTACTATAGAAACGTATCAGGTCGCAGCGCAATCCCTGTGCTCCAGTGAAATAAGTCCCGGACTTTCCAGTCTTTCTTTATACCTCATGCTTCGTACATGGCAAACATTTTGGTGAGTCTTCAAAACCTCCCTATATTTATAAAATTCTCCCTTTCACTGGGTAACCAGAACTAGATTCAGTACTGCAGAAGAGGTCTGACCAATGCTCTCTACAATCCCAACATGATTTCTCTGCTCCTGTTCACAATGGACTGAAAAATGAAGGCAAGTATGCCGAACCGCTTTTCTCACATTCTGTCAATATGTGACACAATGTTCAAACAACTGTGCACCTGCAATCTCTATGCTACAACGGTACACAAGACTTAACCATTAATTGTATAAGCCTGCCCTTTCTTGTTGTACTAAATTGAATTGCCTCACATTTATCCAGCGTGATAGCCAACTGTCATTTTCAGCACTTTGATCCCTTTGTATTATTGAAAAACCTCTTTGCTGTCTACTATTTCACACATTTTGGTGTTATCTCAAAAGTATTAACCATGCCCTCCATATTATAGTCTAAATCATTTGCATAAATGACGAACAAAAGGGAACCCACTCGTTACAGGTCTCCATTCGCAAAAGGAAGCGACCTCAATTCCACTCTGTCTCCTTCCTTTAAACCAATTATGTGTCCAATTGCAAGAGGAAGTCACGAACTAACTACCGACTGTAAACTGGAATAAGAGCAGACTATTCAGCCCAACCAGCCTGTTGTATGGAAACTGCTGAAGGATGCAAACTATTTCAAACTTAATATTGGAAAGGAGCCATTTATTCTATCACGTGTTTGGTGTATGGGAACATAAGGCCAATCAGTCTCGAGAACCAATTTTGAGGGATGCAAGACGAGACTGTTCAGTATCTGCAGCCGGTTATGGAGGAATATAAGGAGAACATACAGCTTCTCAAACAGTTGCACAACCAAGAGGAAGATTTCATAACCCACAACTTGCTTATACAGCAACAGGAGTAGGATAGTCAGACCTTGAGCCTCTTTGGAACAGGAGCGAGACATTTAGGTCCGACAGCTTATAACATCGGAACACAAGAAGAACCTTCAACATCGGGTTTATACTGTATAAACAAATGAGGCCATTCAGCCAGAGAAGCCTCTTACACTTGGAGCAGATCTTGTAAAGCCGTGTGTGTTTATTAGACAAGAGTTAGAAAGGAACATTAAGGTTATGAAATGGTAAGAACGTAAAATAATACTAAATAGGAGGGAATTTAAAGTTTTGATAACGTACAAAAATTGATGGGGAATTGCTCAAACCCATTGATAAGAATTAGGTTTTCAAGTCAAATTCCAATCCATCAGTATCAGCAAGTCTTTTGGAAGGGTTAGTTGTGCTTCAGTAATTTTTCGAGTTCATTAAGTATGTGACCACCAAGCTGGATAACAGGGATCCTGCTGCTGAAGTGTATCGGCACGTCCAGGAGTCATTGAATACGACGTTGCACAAAAGACTGACATGCAAGATTAGATCACGTGGTGTAAGTAGCAATTTATTAATTTGGATAGCGGGTTGGCTCTCCAACAAATGCAGAGAGACTGAATAAATTGGATGTAACTCATGTGATGCCACAGGGCTCGGTTGTCTGTCCCCATCCATTTCTAATACACTTAAATGGTTTGGGTAAGGGCCTGGAAAATGCAGTAACCAATTTTCACATGATACTGAAATATCTGAGAGTGTTAGTTGCAAGGAAAAACAGAACTACAAATGGCTGTGGATAAATTAGATTAAAGGGGCAAAATTTTACGGCTGAGTGCTTATGTTGGTAAGTCTGAACATATCTATTTTAGTCAGAAGAATAAAAGGCAACTTATTCTCAAAATGAAGAGAATTTTTAGACTGCTGCAGCGCAGAGCATCTGGGTGTCCTCGTTCATGAATTGCTGAAAGAAAAACTCACAGGTACAGCAGGTAGTAGGGGAGGAAAATAGAATTTCTTCTTTTGTTCCAAAATGAAAATATCTTAAATGTAGAGAAGTGACTGTAATTATACAAGGAATTGGTGACACAGCCGTTCTTTCACCCTGTGCATATTTCGCAAGCACGGTTTTAGGGGATGCGATGGCATTGAGGGCAGTTCAGAACAGAATCACAAGATCGGTTTCAGAGAAAACGGCTGTGTGTTATACAGAGAGATGGAGCAGGTCGATCTCGTGCACAATGAAGTTCAGAAGAATGAGAGAAGATCTAATTAAGATTCGCAACATGCTAATGGAATTGATAAAGTGGATGCAGAGAGGATGTTTCTTCATGCAGAGCAATCTAGAATGAGAGGTCATAGTTTTCGGGAAAGTACAGCAGATATAACGAAAGATGAGTTGCAGTTATTCCTGTGAAATGGTAATGAACCAGTGGAATTCACTGCCCTCGTCTATAAAGCTGTTGAGACATTAAGGATGCGAACATTTTTGGAAGATTAGCATGGATATGGAGAGAGGCTCAGATGAGATCAGCCATAATCGTAGCAAATTTTGAAGTAGGTTCGAGGAGTTCAATAGCTCCTCTTTCCTATGTTCTAATCAGTTTTTATGATGGAATATTCAGCCCATCAAGTGAGCTACCAGCAATTGAGGGTGGGTGGTGGGGGGGGGAATGGTTATTGGGCTGGAGAAAGAAATCAGACATAATTCAGTCTTTATTTAGATTGGCAAAATTTTAACCACTGCAGCCACACAATGATCAATGATAGTTCACAAGTAATTACAATCTGTATCAATGATTTGGGTGAGCGGAAACAAAAAGTTTAGCAACTAAATGTCGTGATGATGGATGAAATAGGTTTTGGTATCAGTTCGGATACGAGCTGTGGAGTATTGACTCATACTTGCCGTTGCAGGTTTGACGCTGGGTGTGTCAAAAGCAGATGACTGACATCATTAAAATTTCACAGCTCAAGGTTCAAAAAGTGAGATGAGCCATTCAAATATATTCTGGAGATGTTAATAGTTAAAATTAGTAATCGTCTGGGTGTGGTATGAGGAGTCAGCTCTTGCCCAAAATGATCACCACTGATCTGATTCGTCTGTTTCAGTTTCAGATATTGGCCAAGAGTGGGATGGAGTCAGTAGAAGGAAGTTGAATTTGTAAACAGAACAGAAGTCAGTTGACTCCATGATCCTAATTTTTAAATAACAATACAGTAACACAATGAATCATCGATCACAGTGAAACAGAATAGGTCAACAGAGACATTCATGAGGGGCCGAAGTAAAGAAAGAGAGGATGAATGAACACGTTCACTATGCAAGTAATAATGGTTTGTAGAGTGATTATCTGGAATCGGAGACTCAGCAGGAACAGGAGCGACAGTTAATGCAGAGTAAATGAAAGCAACTGTAATGCAGTAACGAAGATTATATTTTTGGAAATTACAACAGGGCTCAGGCAGCATCCGAGGAGCAGGAGAGTCTACGTTTCGGGTATAAGCTTTTTATCAGGAAGGCACAATTGCTGCATTCAAGATTTTGCGAGAAACATCGACTCTCCTCCTCAGAAGCTTCCTGACTAGCTGTGCTTTTCCAACACCACACACTTCAACTCTGATCTCCAGCATGTGCAGTCCTCATTTTCTCCTTGTAATATAGTGATAATTAAATTATAGAAATAACTGGTAGTCGATTATACTTAGCAGACACACCATCGATAGTCGAATAGGATAATAATAATATTGAATAAAGTGAAGTGCAACTCTGATTTGTGAAGTTAATAACCATGGATCATAATATGTAGATCGACAACAGCCATGTGAGCATACACTCTTACGCATTGATGGAAAATTCTAGTCTATTCGTCTGAGATACCATTCCCATGCTGGAACATGACATCGGTAAAGACACAGGAGGTAAGATAACATCCATGGAGCAAGAGATTCGATATTTCAGACAGCAGCCTTCTTCAGAAATGAAGAAGCGCCTGTCCAAAGCTTAGACTCTTACTCCTTGGATGCTGCCTGACCTGCTGTGCCTGTTCTGCGGCCACACGTTTTCGCCCATGCAGTCCTCACTATCTCCTCATTGATAGAATATTCTCGTCCAGTGTTTTCAGATTTTGATCTTTTCTTCCCGCTCTCTGTAGCTGCTTAGGCCTGTTAGTTCTTTATGTGATGTTCCTGCTCATACTATGAGATAACACATTGAACGGAGCCCACTTATCATTAAACGATGGAAACCCTCCTCCAGCATAATAAGAAGCCATGGAAGCTGATATTAATTGAAGTCACGGAACAGCCAGGTTCAGGTAAACATCTGCTCACATCATCTTTCATCTCGCAATAAAAGGAAACATTTACTTTGTCTGACTGAAGCGTATGTGGATTGCGGCGGGATGGACTATAATTTTTCTCAGTTCCTTAAATCGTTCATTAGTGTATATGAGAGTTGCGCCAGAAGTTACAAAGCTGCATATGTTCCTTTCTGCTTGTAGAAGAAGATAAAGATAACATAAGAGATCAGCTGCATAAAATGACCAGTGAGGTAATTCCTAGAAATAAGAAATCTGGGTAACACTATTTTTTGTCCACTGACTTCTTTTTGTAATGCTGCACCTAGTTTTTAGTTCCCCGGCATCTCCTTCTTTCATAACTTTGATACATGATTCAGAGCATTGAGAGTGCTACGCGGGAATTGGGGCAAGCAATGCTGTCCCCATGTTCCTTTTTCGGGGGTATAGGAGTAGGCCATTACGCCTCTCGAAACCATTATACATGAACTGGAGGGGAACTTAGAAAGGATATACTTACATGAGAAGCTGTTTATTTCGGGAGGAAGTGCTTATGCTATGGAAGTTTAACTGGTTATCCATGGGATGACAGGTGATTTCATTGAATCAGTAAATATTTGAGGAGAGTGGACACTCTACGCGTGTTTGGATAGTCCAGACATGTTATCATTAGGATGTGCACCTTTGCTTGGAAAGCATATTTAATTTAATTGTGGCAGACAACAACATCTGTCTGATTTGCTCCTATCACTGAACCTGACCTAGCCTGAATCTTATATCATTGCGCAAATAACAAACCTGACTACTTTTAAAATCTGTTGTTGTCAGCCGAGGAGTTCGAATAGAAAATGCAACTTTGATACTTCAAACTTCGATTAGAAAAGGGAGAAGTGGAAACTCACAAAGTAAGAATTCATTGAAGTGCGAGTTTTCTTTCTTGCAAATTTGTGGTACCTGGATCATTATATTATATTGAGGCTGATTTAGTTTGATTACAAACGCCAGGTAAATTCGGATAATGGGGTGTTAACAGAAAAGTTCAGCCCGGACCACAATTTGACAAGCCACGACCTTATTGACAGGTGCAGCAGTATCAATCGGACAAAGGAACCAATGGTGGTTCTTAGTCTCATGTTGTGATGTTCCATTCAGCCCTACGAACCTGCTACACAGGAGCAGATCGAGTCCACTTACACGTTTAGGTGTCGATTGGGAAATATTCTTGAAATGTCCAGGCTGGGTTCGGACGAAGAACCCTCCCCCTTATCCCTTTTCCAGAGGCTTCCCCTCTCTCCAGCTTCTGCCACAGATGTCGATCATGCTCAGATTCACTGTGATTAAACCTCCTATCCATCACCCAGGGTTAGCTCAATCAAATCCACTGTTCCCTCTGAATGCAACATCGCACAACTCGATTGCTGGGAACAGGTCCAGTTACTTTCCAATAACAAAGCACAAGAACATGCGAAATATGAACAGAAGGGGTCTATTCAGCCACCAACCCTGCCCAGACATTCAATAAGATCATAGTTGATCGGCCCGAAGGCTCATACCAACTTTCCTGTCAACGGCTTTTACCCCAGAGCTCGGCAATGTGTCAAACATTTTTTCCTTTGTTTGTAAACACTTTCAGTGATCTAGTCTTCACAACTTTCTTGATTAGCGAATTCCAGAATTGCACTTCCTTCTGAGGGAAGGAATTTCTTTGCATCTCAGTTTCTAATTGACATCCCTTATTCTGTGTCAAAAAGTGAGGTCTTTGAAAAGTGCAGTACCTCAGGCAGCATCCAAGGAACTGAAGAGTCGACAGGTCGAGTATAAGATCTATTGCGCGGAAGATACCAGTTTATAGAAGAAACTGGGACCATAGGGCATAGTCTGAGCTGAAAGGGAAGCTCTTTTAGAACAAAGATAATGAGAAACGTCTTCAGCCAAACAGTGGCGAATCTATGGTCTTCATTGCCACAGCAGGCTGTAGAGGCCAAGTCATTAAGTAGGAGGACATAGGTATTTCTTGATCGTAAAGTGAATCAAGATTTATAGGGCGAAAGCGGAAGAACGTCTTGGAGAAACTTATCCGCGATGATTGAATGGTGAATCAAACTTGTTGAGCTGAAAGACCTAATTTCTGCTTTTATGAGTTGTGCTCGTATGGTCAATAAATTATTGTCATCAGTTTGAGGTACACAAGGTTCTTATCCTAGCAGGTTCATTGATATTTGTCACTGAACCTGTGATGGTAATGATAGACTGATGGATTCTTCGATCTAAAAAGGAAAAGTGTGATTTAAAACAATTATTCTCCTCCTGATGCTGCTCTGTTCTACAGCATCACGTGGATACGTCGTTGGAGGTGCAATATCTGCAATGCAGTTCTGCTGCCTGAACCCAATTTACACGGAGTTCTATACACCTTTCAAACTTTATTCAGTGAGCTTCTCTGGTTTTTCATGGTAATACGTCAACTTTTATGTTCCCATTCTTCTGAGAGCCACTCCCTAGTGTCAAACCTCCAATTTGTCACATTCATCAAAAAAAGTTTAATATTTTTATCTGGAGACTTTCCTTTGAGTAGTGCCAACTTCTGTGTTTAACGTGAATGCGTTTCCCTCCGTTTCTGTCCGTGGCCATGATTAAGAGCACCGTCCTGTCAGTGATGCCAGCCTTGTATCGTTCAATAAGCAAAGAATTTGTGCAATTTGCATAATCGTTCTCTTACCAATTTACAGCGCTCATGTTTGACGCGTCGTTTGAGCAGTTTTTTCACAAGTCATTGGAACTTGTTCAAGAGCAGAAATTGCTGGAGATACTAAGCAGGTCGGGCAATACTTGTTAACTGAAAGCAGAGTAAAACATTTGCGTCCAATAATCCTGATTCAAAAATCTCTGATTCATCAACAATTTTTGTTGTTTTTTTCAGATTTCGTCAGAACTGAAAGGACTGGAAAATTGGCTCTTTAATCCCTTGACGGAGGTGAAGGCAGAGTGGTGGGATCAAGAGTTCATTTAGTTTTAACGCAAACGACACACAGGTCTTTAATTGTGGTGAAAGATAACCTGCTGTAAATGGGTATAAATTTAGGTTTAAATGGAGGAAATGGGCTCTTTCCATTGACTTCAAGATAGGCTTGACGCAAACAAGACATACTGAGACCAGGAGTGAAATGCATGAAAATTGGACAACACTCACAATGGGATCAGGCTGTGAATTGATTGGTGGATCAGACTCGATGGGCTGACCGACCTAATTTCTCCTACTATGTGTTATGCTCTTATGGTCTTCAACGTACTGTCATCTGTTTAAGGTACACACGGTGCTGACCTTAGCAGGTTCATCGACATTAGTCACTGAACCAGTGATGGCAATGATAGACTGAGGGAGTGAATAAGTTCAACAGATTGTAATGCACAAAAGTGGGAAGTGAGGTGTTTATGGATCTTGGATTGTTATTGATTGTAATATTGCAGCCACCCAGGACCGAAATGTTGGATTGAGTGCAAGGAAATTTATTGAAATGGAAAGGAGTGAGAAGTCAGGGCAATTCGTCTAGTCAGTGTAGAAGTTTTCCTCAAAGCAGTCTCTGTTTGTACTCACCAGTGTAAAGGAGAATACGTTGTAAGCAGCAATGAGTGCAGACTGGATTGAAAGAGTGCAAATGAACTGATGCTGCACCTTTAACAGTGAGGGTGCAAGAGGTGAATGCAGCTTCTGCAGTTGCATGGGAAGGTGACATAGCGCACGGGGAAGGGTTGGGGATTATAGAGGGTCTCATGGAGGGAACAAACTCTGTTAAATACTGATTGTGGAGCGGAGAGCAAGGTGCCTTTGAAGGTGTTTCCCTGCTGGAGCTTGTGGAAGAGGTGGAGGATGATGCTTTGAGTGTGGATTCTAATGCAGTGGAAATGGATCTCTATCATTCTGCTGGAGAGGAAGGGAACGGCGAGGCAGTAGCGTTGGAGACGATTCACTCTCGAATAAAGTCCCTGTTCACAGAATTTGGTGAATTTATCATTTGCAGGGAAAGGACATGTCAGAGACTTTCCACTGGAATGTGACATCATCAAACATACTCTCAGTTGATCATGTATTCAACCACATGCAGAAGTTCCCCTGAACGACTGCAAAAAAGTCAGGAATAGAAATTCAGGATTTCTATCTTGCTTCTGGCCGGAAATGGGACTACCGCCCTCCTAACCCCTCAACTCAGCACCGCCCTCCTAACCCCTCAACTCAGCACCGCCCTCCTAATCTGCAATCCTCTTCCTGACCTCTCCGCCCCCACCCCACTCCGGCCTATCACCCTCACCTTGACCTCCTTCCACCTATCCCACCTCCATCGCCCCCCCCTAGTCCCTCCTCCCTACCTTTTATCTTAGCCTGCTTGGCTCTCTCTCTCTTATTCCTGATGAAGGGCTTATGCTCGAAACGTCGAATTCTCTATTCCTGAGATGCTGCCTGGCCTGCTGTGCTTTGACCAGCAACACATTTGCAGCTGTGATCTCCAGCATCTGCAGACCTCATTTTGTACTGTAAAAATAAAACCCAGAGGAAGTTCAACGGACGTATCGGAGCAGGCAATTATGCACATGTTTGTTAACACGCAGCAATGATTGATTTTTGTGAAACAAATAAGCACTGAAGATGAATATGAACCATCAATGATCCAAAATTTTGTGAAGTAGAGCTTTCCATCAAAAATTAAAGCATTGAAATTGGTGAGTACTGGTGCAGGCCAGTTTTGGGCTGTTTAGTTTACAGATTAGAAACTGATGAAAGGCATTTCGTATGTGTTTCCTGAATTTGCACCAGAAACTCCTGCCTTTGCTGCACTCCCATCATCGTTGCTAGTCTCCCCTTCCAATTGACTCTCTCCAGCTCCTTTTTCGTAATGTTTACTCAATGCTAATGCCATTACCTCTGATTACAGGTTCTTCCTATCAAATTTCAGACTACATTCTCTCATATAATAGTCACTACCGACTTCAACTAACGATGTTTATTCAAATCTGTCTTCCGTTACTTCCATCAAGCTGAGGTATGCGATGACACTTCGTCAGTGGGCGCAGTGTGGGTCAACATCTCGATTCATGCTGTTTTGGTCTCCTACACACACCTAATTTTAGAAAGTTTACTTCTTGTAGTAAATCTTCGAGGAGAAAGTTAGGACTGCAGATGCTAGAGATCAGTGCTGAAAATGTGTTGCTGGAAAGACGCAGCAGGTCAAGCAGCATCCAAGGAACAGGAGAATGGACGTTTCGTGCATGAGCCCTTCTTCAAGAATGACGAGAGTGTGACAAGCTGATGACCCGAGAAAACGGGTTTTGGCTCACAGACAATTCGTTCTGTTGACACAAACTATAAATTATTGTTTTTTCACAAAAAATCACTACTTGTTTGATAGTATCCGGTTATTGAATAATGCTCCACACACTGCAATCAAAAAGAACACTAAAACACAAGGAGGAGGGACTGGGGGTGGCTTTGGGAATGCGATAGGTGGAAAGAGGTTAAGGTGAGGGTGATAGGCAGGGGGTGGGGGCGGAGAGGTCAGGAAGAAGATTGAAGGTTAGGAAGGTGGTGCTGAGTTCGAGGGTCGGGCCGGAGACAAGGTGCGGGGAGGGGAAATGAGGAAACTGGAGAAATCTGAGTCCATACCTTGTGGTTGGAGGTTTCAGAGGCGAAAGATGAGGGGCTCTTCCTCCAGCCGTTGTGTTGTTATGGTCTGGCGATGGAGGAGTCCAAGGATCTGCATGTCCTTGGTGGATTGGGAGGGAGGTTGAAGTGCTGAGCCACGGTGTGGTTGGCTTGGTTGGTCCGGGTGCCCCAGAGGTGGAATTTCCCGCAAGACGTGATCAATGATGCTCTCCTCCGCATCCCCTCCACTTTTCGCTTCTCTGCCCTTGAGCCCCGCCCCTCCAATCGCTACCAGGACAGAATCCCACCTCCACCCCGTCAAACTCCATATACGTCACATCATCCGTCGTCATTTCCCCCAACTCCAAACGGACCCCACTACCAGGGATATATTTCCCTCCACTCCCCTATCAGCGTTCCGAAAAGACCACTCCCTCCGTGACTCCCTTGTCAGGACCATACACCCCACAAAACCAACCTCCACTCCCGGCACGTTCCCCTGCAACCGCAAGAAAGGCAATACTTGCTCCCAAACCGCCCACTTATTTCCCTCCAAGTGTCCAAGGGTTCCTTCCTTATCCGCCACAAATTCACCTGCACCTGCACACACATCATTGACTGCATTCGCTGAACCGGATGTGGCCTCCTCTGTATTGGGGAGACAGACAACCGACTTGCGGAACGTTTCAGAGAACACCTCTGGGACACCTGGATGAGCCAACCCAACCACTCCGTGACTCAACACTTCAACTCCCCCTCCCACTGCACCAAGGTCGTGCAGGTCCTTGGACTCCTCCATCGCCAGGCCATAGCAACACGACGGCTGGAGGAAGAGCGCCTCATCTTCCTAATTTCCCCTTCCCCCACCTTGTCTCAGTCCCAACCCTCGAACTCAGCACCACGTTCCTAACCTGCAATCTTCTTCTTGACCTCTCCGCCCTCAGACCCACTCCGGCCTATCACCCTCACCTTAACTCCTTCCACCTATCGCATTCCTATTGCCCCTCCTCAAGTCCCTCCTCCCTATTTTTTATGTTATCCTGCATGGCACACTCTCCTCATTCCTGAAGAAGTGTTCATGCCCGAAACATCGATTCTCCTGCTCCTTGGATGCTGCCTGACCTGCTTCGCCTTTCCAGCAACACATTTTCAGATTCTTGTAGTAAACCTGACTGAAAACACTTGCTTCACTTGGACTGAATTCCCAATTAAATGCAGATTTCAAAATGTATACTTAGCGTTTGTCTCGTTCTGCTAAAATGACGAGCAGACAGACCAAGTGGCGAATGAATTCACTTTCTTCTGTGGATTTTCCCATTGATACTTCGCTTGCTGCTCACATCGTCACTTCCTGTAGGCAACGGAATTCATGTGGCTGATTTCTTCTCAGCATTACTATTAGTTTTTCATGTTGAGCTTGTGCATGAGTATGGAATAAAATTAATATTATGAAATTTTAGACTGAGTGTTGCTTACCTGCGCATTTTAATATTGTTTTCAAGTTACAGTGCGAGGTTTTGATATTTGTTCGTACATTTGGTATCAGGTGGAAGGAAAGAGGTTGAGGCGTGACTTTGGTGCAGTTTTTAAAATAATGCGGGATAACAATAAGGAGATTAACCAAGGTGTTTTCCTCAGGCGAGGGGATGTCAAAACTAGAGAGCATAATTTCGTGTAAGAGGAGAAAGATGTCAAAGCGACACAGGAAACATTTTTTTGTCACAAAGGGTGTTTGGAATGAGTTGCAATAAGAAGTGGCAGATGCAGTTCCAATCAGAACATTGAGAAACAAATTGCACAAATGGATGAAGAGGCAATGATTTGGAGATGCCGGTGTTGGACTGGGGTGTGCAAAGTTAAAAATCACACAACAGGTTTAATTGGAAGCACACTAGCTGAAATTATACATTGAATAATTAATTGTCCGTTAGACTTTCATCTGTTAGAATACCGTGATAGTTTCACTTCTTTCATGTGTAAATAAGACAACCATTTTTTTTAAAAAGTTGCATGAATTGGTGGAAGTTGATGCTCAAAAAGTGCACGAATTCATGTAAAACTCCGTTATCTCACTTTTTAGATTAGATTCAATCTAAGCATCAGGATATAGACAGAGAATACAGGGGTCCAATCCCTTCAATATATTGTCTAGCTATTAACTGCTAAATCAAGAATGCAACTTAAAAAAAAGTTTTGTGATTTACATTTGAAAGAAGTGAAACTGTCGTGGCAATATAACACATGAAAGGCTTAACAGACAATCAGTTTTTCAATGTTTAATTTCAATTATATCATACTGTAAATATTTGCTATAAATTCTGTGTGTTATGATTGAGGCCTCCACTATCATCTGATGAACTACTGTGCTTCCAATTAAACCTGTTGGACTATAACCTGGTGTTGTGTGATTTGTAACCACGAATAGGAAAAGTTTAGAGGGACATGGGACAAATACAAGCAAATGCAAGTTGTTTTATTGAGAAAACCAGTTCCGCACAGACAATATGGACTTCAGGGCTTGTGTCTGTGCTGTATGACTGTCTGACTGTATCATACTATAAAACGAGAAAAAAGAAGAAACATAAACTTAAATTGGCAAGAAATATAAAAGCAAGCAACACGAAAGAGCGATTCTGTGCCTTTATAAATACCGAGATGAGTACGTGACCTTTGGACAAAAGCTAGTCAGGAAAGTATATGTGGAATACATGGATGGTGCGATTTGGGAATGAGTTTCAAAGAACAGGAAGATAATTGACACTAGTATTTCACATCATCCCTTACATAAGTATAAATTGTAAACATTCAGTGACAAAATCAAGATGGTAATATAAGGCAAATTTAAGAACTATCTCTAACAAAAGAAACAAGGTTTGTTAACAAAAATATAATACGATGGATACCCAGATCTGCAGCAATTGATACATTGTATTAAAATAAGTGGTTGCACAGTGTCTGGCGGAACTGTGTTTCATAATCCATAAATCCATGCAGTGCAGGAATGTTCCCGTGAAACTGGAGCGCTCCTGTCTGACTCAGTAATCTCCTGTTTGGCATATGGTCAGAGGCCTTATGGAAGTCCAATTCGATAACACCCATTGGTTCTATTTGGTCTAATCTGCTCGCTACTTCATCAAAGAATTCGAGCAGATATGTCATGCATGACACACTACTCATTAAACCATGCTAACTCTGCCCTACTTCGCCAAAATTTCCAAGTATTCACAAACCTGATCCTCCATGATGGATTCCGGAATGTTACCCACGACAGAGGTTCACCTGATTGTCCTGTAAGTTTCCATCTTCTGCCTTAGTCCATTTTTAAATTAGGGTTCACGTTAGTGACTTTCCAGTCTTCTGGTGCAGTCCTGATTCGAATACTTCCTTAAAGATTACTGCTAATGCATGTACTAACGCTTCAGCAAGAGGTATCCCTCTTTCTGTTTGTATTCTCAACAGCAGAGCTGACCCCTGATAAGGAGGGCGAAATGATCCCAAACTCAATAGATCGGTGTTGTCATATTTTTAAGGTAAAGGCAGGGCACGCTGCATTGATATGAGAAGAAATATCTGCACTCAGAGATTGGTGAAACAGGAAAATTCTCTACTGCATGGGTTTTGTAAGCGAAGATCCTGAATATACATAAATACTTCTAGACACTAAAGGAAAGGGGAGAATTCAGGAGTATGAACAAAGAACAAAGAATATCGCAGCGCATTACAGTCAATCAGGGCTCGAGGTTATGGTGACCTGAGGAACCAATCTGGAACCTACCTAGCCAACACGTTTCCATTTTCATCCAAATATTTATCCAATAATCATTTAAAGGCCCTTAAAGTTGTGGAGGTTACAACTGTTGCAGGTCGTTCTTTCCACGCCCGACTAGTCTATGATCAAAGAAACCACCGCTGATATCTGTGCTGTATCTATCATCCCTCAATTTATGATCCCTCATACTAATCATCACTATCCGAGGAAAAAAGGCTTTCACTGTCCAGACTCTCAAACCCTCTGATGACGTATATGACATTTTTTCCACCACCTTCACCACCTTGCCTACATCTTCAACCAGGACTTTCGACCACCCTCTGACGACCCCTTCTCCCGCCTCCAACAGACCCCATCCACCTGGACACCCCGTGCTGGCCTCTTACACACCCGCAATCTCTTCATATCCAACTGTCGCCGCGCCATTGACCGCCTCAAAATGCCCAATCCTCTCACCCACACCAAGCTCTCACTCTCACAACGCGCAGCCCTCCACTCCCACCGCTCCAACCCCAACCTCACCATCAAACCGGCAGAAAAGGGAGGCACAGTGGTAGTTTGGCGCACCAATATTTGCACCGCTGAAGTTCGACGCCAGCTCGCGGACACCTCCTCCTCCTGCCCCCTGGACAATGACCCCACCTCCCACTACTAAAGCATCATCTCCTAGACTATTCATAACCTCATCACCTGAGGAGATCTCCCATCCACCGCCTCTAAACTCATAGTCTCACAAACCCGCAACAAACCCGTTTCTAACTCCTGCCCAAAATCCACAAACCCGACTGCCCCGGCCGACACATTGTCTCAGCTTGCTCCTGAACCAACTGAACTCATATCTACATATGTTGACACTGTCCTGTCCCCTTCAGTCCAAAACCTCCCCACCTACGTTCGGGACACCACCCATGGCCTCCACTTCCTCGATGAGTTTCGTTTCTCTGGCCCCCAACGTCTTATCTTCACGATGGACATCCAGTCCCTATACACTTCCCTCCGCCATCACGAAGGCCTCCAAGCTGTCTACTTCTTTCTCTCCAATCGACCAAACCAGTACCATTCCACTGACATCCTCCTTCGAATGACTGAACTGATCCTCACTCTTAACAAGATCTCCTTCCAATCCTCCCACTTCCTCCAAACCAAAGGAGTAGCCAAGGGAACCCGCATGGTCCCCAGATATGCCTGCCACGTCATCGGATATGTGGAACAGTCCATCTTCCACAGCTACACTAGCATCATTCCCCGACCTTTTCCTCCGCTATCGATGATTGTACTGGAGCTGCCTTGTGCTCCCACGAGGAGGTTAAACAACAATCCACTTTACTAACACCTTCCACCCCGACCTGAACCATCTCAGACTCCCCCATCCCCTTCCTCGACCTCTCCATTTTCATCTCTGGCGACCGACTCAACACAGACATTTACTACAAACCGACCGATTCTCACAGCTACGTAGATTACACCACCTCCCACCCTGTCCCGTTCAAAACTGCCTTACCAAATTCCCAATTCCTTCGTCTCCACCGCATCTGCTCCCAGGAGGACCCATTCCAATACCGAAAAACCCAGATGTCCTCCTTCTTCAAAGACCACAATTTCCCCTCCGACATAATCAACGATGCTCTCCACAGCATCTCCTCCACTTCCCGCACCTCCACGCTTGAACCCCGCCCTTCCAATCGCCACGAGGACAGAACCCCAGTGGTCCTCACATTCCACCCCAACAACCTCCACATGCATCGTATCATCTTCTGTCATTTCTGCCACCTCCAAACAGACTTCACCATCAGGGATCTGTTTCCCTCCCCACCCCATTCAGCGTTCCGGAGAGATCACTACCTCTGCGACTCCCTCGTCAGGTCCACACCCGCCAAAAACCCAACCTCCACTCTCGGCACCTTTCCCTGCAACCGCAAGAAGTGAAAAACACGCGCCCACACCTCCTCCTTCACCTACCTCCAAGGCTGGAATGGATCCTTCCATATCAGTTGCAAATTCGCCTGCACCTCCACATTCATCATTTACTGTATATGCTGCACCCGATGTGGTCTCCTCTTCATTGTGGAGACAGGCCACCTACTTACAGAACATTTCAGGGAACACCTCTAGGATACCTGCACCAAACAACTCAACCGCCCCGTGGCAGAACATTTTGACTCCCCGCCCCCACTCCACCAAGGACATGCAGGTCCTTGGCCTCCTCCATCGCTAGACCATACAAGACGACGGCTGGAGGAAGAGCGCCCCATCTTCCACCTAGAAACCTTCCAACCACAAGGGATGAACTCAGATTTCTCCAGTTTCCCCATTCTACCCACCTTTTCTCCAGACCAACCCTCGAACTCAGCACACCTTCCTAAACTGCAATCTTCTTCCTGACCTCTCCGCCCCCACCCCTACTTCAGCCTATCACCCTCACCTCAACCTCGTTCTGCCTATCGCATTTCCAACGCCCCTCCCCAAGTCCCTCCTCCCTACCTTTTATCTTATCCTGCTTGGCAACTTTCCTCATTCCTGAAGAAGGCGTCATGCCTGAAACGTCATTTCCCCTGCTCCTTGGATGCAGCCAGACCTGCTGCGCTTTTCTAGCAACACAATTTCAGCTCTGATCTCCAGCTTCTGCAGTCCTCACTTTCTCCTGGTGCTTAGCAACCATGCCAGGTGTTTAATTTAGTGGCAGATGAGTACTTTGGACAGAGTGACCGTAATTCAGTTGTGCTTAATTTAGCGATTGAAAGTATAGGTACATGCCACAATGCAACTGTTATCCTTGGGGAAAGGACAATTAAAGTGCAATTATGCACGACTTAGGATGCATCGAATTGGGACAAAAAATGCAGGGGATGGGGACAATCTAAATGTGGAGCTGGTTTAAGGAACAGGTATTGCGTGTCTTTGACATGTGTGACCCTGTTAGGCAGGGAAGAAATGTTAAGGTAATGTCACGTAATTGGAGCTCTTGTTAAGCTGAGGAAGGAGGTTTACGTGACAATGAGATGAGATGACTCAGATAAGGCGATAGAGAGTTACAGATTAGCCAGGAAGCATTTAAAATGAGAATTAAGAAGAGCAAAGTGAGGACATGAGCAGTCTTAAGCAGCGTAAATAAAGGAGAACTATAATACATTCTAAAAGAATTCGAGAGAAAAAATGATGACTCCTGTCGGAATAGGGCCAGTGAAAGACAGAATTGGGAAGTTATGCATGTACCCTTTGGACATCGGGGAGGTGCTGAACGAATATTTTGTTATCGGTTTTCACTCAGGAAAAGGAGAATGTTGAGGAGGAGAAGAATGAGATACCAGACATTAGACAGGAAAGGATTGAGTTTATTAAGAAAGAGTTGTTATCAATTCTAGAAGCAATGAATTTAGACAGGTCTCCTGGAGTGGCTGGGATTTATCCGCAGATTCCTTGGGGAGTGAGGGAGGAGATGGCGGAGCATTTTGGCTTTGATCTTTGAATCTCATTTTGTACAGTTGCAGTATCATAGTAATGGAGGATGGCCAATGATGTGTTCTTGCTCCAAGAGGGCAGGAATGTTTTCCCAGCCAATTATAGACCGTTGAGCATTATGTCTGTTGCCAGAAACGTTTTAGAAAGGGTTATAAGACAAACGATTTCTAATCATCTATCTAACAACAATTTGATATCAGATGGTCAACATGATTTCGACAAGGGCTGATCATGTATCACAAACCTAATTGAGTTTTTTGAAAGGGTGACCAAGCATGTGGATGACGGGAGGGCAGTTGACATGTTGTACGTCAACGTCAGTAAAGCCTTTGATAAGGTTCCACATGGTAGGCTGTTGGGGAAAATTGCAGAGGATTGGTATTGACTATGTTTTAACAGTTTGCATTAGAAACTGGCTTTCTGAAAGAAGGGAGCGAGTGGTGGTTGATGGAAAATAGTCAGCATGGGGTCTCGTTACTAGTGGTGTGCCAGAAGGACCTGATTTGGGACCATTGCTATTTGTCGTTTTTAATAAATGATTTAGACGCAGGCAAAAGTGGATGGATAAGTTTGTCTATGACAATAAAGTCGTTGGAGTAGTGGACAGTGTGGAAAATTGTTGCAAGTTTCAGGAGGACTTGGATAAACTGCTGAATTTGCTGAGAGGTGGCAAGTGGTGTTTCATGCAGCTAAACGGGAGGTGATACACATTGGGAAGAGTAACAGGAAAGCAAAATACTGTATGAATGGAAAGTCTCTTGATAATATTGAGTGAAGAGGGATTGGGAGTCCATTTGCATAGCTCCCTATAAGTTTCCACGAGCGGTGATAGTGCTTTTAAGAAGACATAGGGTGTTTTAGGATTGATTCGTGGAGGAATTGAGTTCTGGAGCCGTAATGTCATGCTGTAATTATCCAAAACGCAAGTGCGGCTTCACTTGGAACAGTGTGCACAGTTCCAGACGCCTCATTCCAAGAAGAATCTGGAAGCATTGGAAAAATTGCAGAGGAGATGTACCAGGATGTTGCTTGGTCTGGAGGGGAGGTTTTATGAGGAAAGGCTGAGAGATTTGATTCTGCTCTCATTGGGAATAATAAGGCTAATAGGGGATTTGATAGATGCATACAAGAACTTCAGAGGATTATATAGGGTTGACAGTGAAAATCTTTTTCCTGGGATGATTAAATCATCTGGTATGAGGGGGAGTAAGTCCAAATTGAGGTGAGATAGATTTAAGACATCAGTGGCAAGTTCTTTACTCAGACAATGGTATGGGCGTAGAATGCCTTGCCTGCAAATATAGTTAACTCAGCCACATTAGGGAAATTTAAACAAATATTGGAATACACATGGATGACGATAGGATAATGTAGGTGGATGAGCTTAGATAAGTTCATAGGCCAGACAGCATCGAGTGCTGAAGGGCCTGCTTTGCGCTGTATTTTCCTCTGTTCTCGAATAAGCGATGACATTTTCTTGGGGAAGATAATAATGGCCTACACCAACGTTTCTATTAAACGTAAGAAGACAATGTGTCGAAAGATTTAAAAATATTATTCTATCTAAGTTTCAAAACAGCTGTTGACTTACATTGATATGCAAGCAATCCATTAGATTTTACATAGAAACCCATTCTTATTTTTTTAGCTTCATTCATATTGTGAAGAAAAATATATTTTAGTAAAATTCTTGCCAGAGGAGGGGTCAATGCCACAAAGCTGAAGACCGATGGTGCATTATAATCAAGGTGTAATCACAAACAAATGAAATTAATACGGAGGATTGTGAACTGAAATCAAATTCTGAATCATTTCTGACAAATTATCGAAAACCTTAAATTGCCACAAAGCGAAAGCTTCATATTTTGCGCAGTATAATCGGTTTTATAAAGGCACAAAGTTTGAATATCAGGGAAGTGCTAGTACAATCAGAGATATGAAAACTTCGTTTAGTCATATTCTCCGCAATACTTCCATTTTTATTTGACAGAATTAAAATGTGTTAACAAGCGTACAGAGACAGCATGTTCCTGTTAGGGTGAAGGACAAGACTAATAGGCGTAGGCAATGATGCATGAATAGAAAAATTAAGGTTTTGATCAAGAAAGAGAAGGAAATATATGTCAGGTTTCGATAGCGGAGATCGTGTGACTCTCCAGGAGATTATAAAGACAGTAGAAGTATACTTAAGAGGGAAATCAGGAGGGCAAAGTGGAACATGAAATATAGAGCATAGAAGAGTACAGCGCAGAACAGGCCTTTCGGCCATCAATGTTGCACAGACCTGTAAACTAATCTGAGCCCATCACCAACACTATCCCAACATCATCCATATGCTTATCCAAGAACTGTTTAAATACCCCTAATGTTTTTGAGTTAACTGCATTGGCAGGCAAGTCATTCGACGCCCTTACCACTCTCTGATGAAGGAACCTGCCTCTGACATCTGTCTTAAATCTATTATCACTCACTGTGCAGCTGTGCCCCGTCGTAAAATCATCCTTGGAAGAAGTCTCTCACTGTAAACTCTATCTAATTCCCTGATCATCCTTACCACTCCATTGAATCCCCTCTTAGCCTTCTATTCTCCAATGAGAACAGACGCAAGTCTATCAGTCTTTCCTCAGAAGACCTATGGTCCATAACAGGCAACATCCTGGTATATCCCCTCGCTACCTTTTCATTGCTTCCACATCCTTCCAGTATTGGGACGACCAGAACTGCGCACAATATTCCAAGTGAATGCACATGAGCGTTTTGTGCAGTTGTAGCATGACGTCACAGTTCCAATACTCAAGCCCTCTACCTATAACACCTAACACACGATATGCCTTTTTAACAGCATTATCAACATGAGTAGCAACTTCCAGGGATCTATTTACATCGACACCAAGATCCCTCTGCCCACTACCAAGAATATTTCCATTGACTCACTGTCTTGCCTTCCTGTTAATCTTAAGAAACTGAATCACCTCACATTTACCTGCGTTGAAATTTGTTTGCAACATTTCCGCCCAATTCTGCAGATCATCCAAGTCCTTCTGCAACTTTCAACTGGCTTTCATTCTGTCCACCAATTCACCGACTTTACTGCCATCTGAAATCTTGCTCATCCATCCACCTATGACTGTATCCAAGTTGTTTATACAAATGAGAAACAACATTGGTACCAAAACAGATTCTTGCGGCACGCCACTAGTAAGCAGACTCCAGGCTGAATATTTTCCATCAACCACCAGTCGTTGTCTTCTTACAGAAATGCAAATTGCCAAATCACCTTCAATTCCGTGCCTCCGCACTTTCTCCAATAGCCTACCATGTGGAACCTTATCAAAGGCTTTGCTGAAGTCCATATACACCACGTAAACTGCCCTCACCTCATCCACATGCTTTATCAGCTTCTCAAAACGCTTACTGAGGGTTGTGAGACATAACGTGTCCTTGACGAATCCAAGTTGATTATTTCCAATCAAATTGCCGTTTGCTCGATGACTATAAATATTTTCTATTATCATCTTTTCCAAATATTTTCTCTTAACATGTGTAAAGCTCACTGGTCTATAATTTACTGGGTAATCTCTACTGCCCCTCTTGAAGAAGCGCACAACATTTGCACTCCTCCAGTCCTCTGCACTAAACCGGTAGATAATGTCGACTCAAATATCAAGGCTAAATGATTCCGCCATTCCTTCTTTAGCTTCCCAGAAACTTTTCGGTAAAAAAAATCCCAACTGGACCAGAGGGCCAATCTACTTTCAGACCTTCTCGAATTTAAAACGTCTCCTGCTTATTAACCTCAATCATTTCAAGTCTAATAGACAATATCTCAGTTTACTCCTCGACAATATTCTAATTTTCCTTAGTGAATATACATGAGAAATATTCAGTTTACAACTCTCCGATCTCCACAGGGTCTACGTCCAAATTCCCACACCTGTCTTTGAGAGGCCCTATTCCGACCACAATCATCCTTTTATTCCTCACATAACCATAGAAAGCTTTAGGGTTCTCCTTTACTCTAGTAAAAAGTGAGGTCTGCAGATGCTGGAGATCAGAGCTGAAAATGTGTTGCTGGTTAAAACACAGCAGGTTAGGCAGCATCCAAGGAACAGTAAATTCGACGTTTCGGGCCAGAGCCCTTCATCAGGAATGAGGAGAGGGTGCCAGGCAGGCTAAGATAAAAGGTAGGGAGTAGGGACTCGGGGGAGGGGCGATGGAGATGTGATAGGTGGAAGGAGGTCAAGGTGAGGGTGATAGGCCGGAGTGGAGTGGGGGCGGAGAGGTCAGGAAGAGGATTGCAGGTTAGGAGGGCGGTGCTGAGTTCAAGGGAATCGACTGAGACAAGGTGGGGGGAGGGGAAATGAGGAAACTGGAGAAATCTGAGTTCATCACTTGTGGCTGGAGGGTTCCCAGGCGGAAGATGAGGCGCTCTTCCTCCAACCGTCGTGTTGTTATGTTCTGGCGATGGAGGCGTACAAGGACCTGCATGTCTTCGGTGGAGTGGGAGGGAGGGTTAAAGTGTTGAGCCACGGGGTGGTTGGGTTGGTTGGTTCCGGCGTCCCAGAGGTGTTCCCTGAAGCATTTTGCAAGTAGGCGGCCTGTCTCCCCAATATAGAGGAGGCCACATCGGGTGCAGCGGATGCAATAGATGATGTGTGTGGAGGTGCAGGTGAATTTGTGGCGGATATGGAAGGATCCCTTGGGGCCTTGGAGGGAAGTAAGGGAGGAGGTGTGGGCGCAAGTTTTGCATTTCCTGCGGTTGCAGGGGAAGGTGCCGGGAGTGGGGTTTGGGTTGGTGGGGGGTGTGGACCTGACTAGGGAGTCACGAAGGGAGTGGTCTTTGCGGAACGCTGATAGGGGAGGGGAGAGAAATATATCCCTGGTGGTGGGGTCCGTTTAGAGGTGGCGGAAATGACGGCTGATGATACGCTGTATATGGAGGTTCGTGGGGTGGTAGGTGAGAAACAGGGGGGTTCTGTCTTGGTGGCGGCTGGAGGGCCGGGGCTCAAGGGCGGAGGAGCGGGAAGTGTAGGAGATGTGGTGGAGGGCATTGTCTATCACATCTGGGGGATGTCCAGCTCCTTTACTCTACCTGCTCAAGATTGTTCATATCCCCTTCTTGCTCTTCTTAACTCTCTCTTTAAATCCTTCATAGTCGATCTGTAGCTCTCCATCGCCTCATTTGAACCATCTTGCCTCAACATCCCTCTTCCGCTTAACAAGAGATAAAATTTCTTAAGTAAACCACGGTTATCTTACCTTATCACTTTCTCCCTGCCTGACAGGGGCATACCGATCAAACACACACAATATCTGTTCCTTAAGTCAGCTCCACATTTCGATTGTTCCCACCCCCTGCGTTTGTCTGTCCCATTCTATGCTTCGTAATTCTTGCCAAAACGCCATATAATTGTTTTTCCCCATTTGTAAATCTTTCCCTGTGTCAGGTACCTCTCCCTTTCCATTGCTAAACTAAACGTAACCGAATCACGGTCACTCTCTCCGAAGTGCTCAACTATCACTAAAGCAAACGTACCACGTACCATATCCATTGTGGCCTCCCCTATTGTCGGCCCTTCGACATACTGTGTCAGGAAACCCCCTTGATCATATTCTATAAGAGCTAATCCAATCGATGCACTAGATTGAAAGCATTTCGAATCAATGTTGGCGAAGTTAAGTTCTCCCACAATGACCACCCTGTTCCTTTCCCTTCTGTCCAGAATCGATTTTCCAATCCTTTCCTCCACATGCCTGGAAATTTTCGGCGTAATGTAAAATGTTCCAAGCAGTGGGGTATCTGCTGTCTTGTTTCTCGCCTCAGCCCATATCATCTCAGAAGATATATTTGAGTAACAAAGCCACACATCACGCTCTTTTACCACATTACCTGATCTTAATGAAAGATCATAATCCTGGAACCTGCAACATGTATTCCTGACGCATCGAAGTCCCAGGTGTGTACCTATACTTCCCTAATCTATTGCCTATACTCCTGGCATTAAAGTACACATATTTCAAACCATCTTGCTGTCTGCCAGAAGACTACTGTTACCGTGAAACCTCTCAATGTCCTCCCTACTCTCATCCCTCCTGTGTAGTGGAACGACAACAACGGTTCCCATCCCCCTTCTGGGGTAATTTAAACCACCCGAATAGCACTCGCAAAATCCCACCCAGGATATTATTACCCCTCTTTTTCAAATGACGAGCTTCCTTGTTTAAACGGGCCCACGGTCCTCAGAATGAGCCCCAATTATCCAAGTGCCTGAACCCCTCGCTCCTGCACCACCCCTGCAGCCATATGTTCAGTTGATATCTCTCACTATCCTTCGCTTTGCTATCACGTGGGACGGGTATCTCCAGACGAACAAATGTGATTACTCTTGCTCTCAGCTTCCACCCTAGCCCCCATCCCTCTTTGTTCCTACATCGTTGGTACCTGTGTGGATTACGAATTGTGGCTGGTCACCCTAACCTTTTTGACACCAACGACACGATCCGAGAGATCACGGATTCTGGCATCTGGGAGGTAATACACCAGCTGTGAGCCTCTTTCCTTGCCAAAAAATCTTCTACCTGACCATCTAAATTTTGAGTCCCCAATGATTAATAATCTTGTTCTTTGCCTCCTTCACTCCTGTGCAACAGGGACAGATTCTGTGCCAGAGATCTGCACACCAGTGCATGAGATAATTTTGACAATTAGGATTGAAGCGAATCCAAAGGATTTTTTTTCAGATTATTAAGGATATAGAATAACGAGTTAGAGAATAGGGTCCCTTAAAGATCAGCAAGGCTGCCTATCTGTGCAACCAGAAGACATGTGAAGGGGAAACTCTAAACGCGTATTTTGCAGCAGCCTTTATTGTGAAGAAGGATATAGAAGTTATCGAAGATGGGAAACACAATTACGACCTCTTAAAGTATATCCGTATTAGAAAAGAAGGGGTGCTGTTCATCTTAAACTGCATAAAGGTGAGTAAATCCCCGAGACGTGAACAAGTGTCGCCTGGACATCTTTAGAAAGCTGGGAAAGTGATTGCTGGGTCTTTTCGGAGTTAATTGATTATTGATAACCACAGCTGAAGCGCTGAAAACCTGTTGATTGGTTAACATGGTGCAGCCATTTCAATGATAGTAAGGAAAATCCACGGAACGATAGATAAGTGAGCGTAATGCAGGTAGTGGGTAAATGTTTGGAGGGATTTCTGAGGGGCAGAAGGTACATGTGCTTGGAAAGACAGAAACTGAATAGAAAAAAATCATCATAACTTTGTGCGTGGAAAATCGTGTTTCATTATTTGAGTTTTTTGAAGAAGCAATGAAGAGGATGGTTGAGGGCAGAGCGGTGGGCATGACGTATATGGACGTCAGGATGGTGTTCAGTAAGGTTCCACGTGATAGACTTATTCGCAAGGGAGATCGCGAAAAAACAAGGGTAACTAGCTATTTGGATTCAATGTTGGTAAGAAGGTAGGAGACAGCGTGTGGTAGTCAAGGGATGTTATTCAGACTGGACTCCGATGACCAGTGATGTCCCATAAGGATTGGCGCTTGCGTATGCACATAGGTCATATTGTTACTCAGTTTGCAAATGACACCAACATTGGAGGTTTAGAGATGAAAGCTCCCTCAGAGTAGAACGATTTCTTTAACCAATGGGATAACGATGCAAGAGATGGCAGATGGACTGGTGGCTCACTGATTAGCACTGCTGCCTCACACCGGCAAGGAGCCGGGCGACTGACTGTGGGGAGTTTGCACATTCTCCACGTGCCTGGGTGGATTTTTTGGTGCACCGGATTAATCAGAAAATCCAAACATGTGTAGGTCATGTGAATTGGTCATAATAAAATGTTCATAGTCGTCAGGAATTTGTATTAGTCAGGGTTAAATTTAGGGAATGCGTCTGGCTGGTTTACTCTTTGAGGGTCGGTGTGCACTGGATGAGCCAAATGGCCTAAATCTACATCATTGGGATTCTATGGAGTTTCATTAGATCATGTGAAGTGCTGCATTTGGAAAGACAAATCATAGCAGGAGTTAAACACTTAATGTTAAAGTCTGGGAGAGTGTTTTCTGAACAAAGAGATCTTGGAATTCATGATTATAATTCCTTGAATGTGGAGTCACAGGTAAATAGGACATTGTGTGCTTGCCTTTATTTGGAAGTGCATTGAGTATCGGAGTTGTGAGGCCTGTGGAAACAAAGAAATAAATCTCTCTCTTACTCTCTCTCACACACTCCCCGCTCCCCCCACCCGCCCCATTCCCCCCACCCCCCCACCCCGACTGTCCCTTCTGGGAATCAGCAAAGAAATGAAAATCCTGACAGCTACCCCATTCTCGCTCTTTCTCTGTAAATGTTCTTCTTAAAAGTGAAATGGAAAAAAAACCTTCAGAGAAATTTAAAGACTGACGCCTTTAGCAATGAAATGGAAATTGAGATTTGTAGACTCCCCAACAGCATCTTCTTAAAGACCTAAATGGAACTGGAAGAGAAGTCAACGAAAACCAGTTTTAAATGCCTGTAGCAAAGGCCTGATTCCATGCTTATTTCACTGACTATCTCGTTCCTTCACCAACTGTTAGATGTGTCTTTTTTGTGTATCTGTTCGTTTGCCGAAGGAACTTTTTTTTTAGGACAAGTTCACAGCAAGGAGTTCTTAATTAACAAATCATATTTATTTGTTGATAATGTTTAAAACTTAAATTAAGGCAAAACCCTGCAGATATTGGCAATTTCACATCGACAGATAACCCAGAAGACGTTTCATTCCAGATTCGAATTGCTAACTGTTTCTCTCTCAAAAGATGAGTCAGACCTAATGAGTTTCTCGAGAATTTTTCTATATTTTCCTCATTGATTCAAACTGTTCGCGAACAATAAACATTGTTTTTCAAGTTATGGATTGTAAAAAAAAGCCTGGTGTGTCCTGAATTAAACAGACAGCAGAAACAGGGCATGTCAGTAGTTTAATCAAATTTTCACATTTACGACAACTTTCGGAACAGTGCGATTTGATTTCACGTATCGGTCATGGCAAATTGGAAACCTCAAAATGCAGTAAACGGAATGGAAGATAGTAATAAATTCAAAATAACACAGAAAAGCTGGTGAGTTTAATAAACATGGGAGATGAAATTCAACGTAGACAAGTTGGACAGGGAGCGTCATATCGTTTTTCTAATCAAACGTTAACGTAAAATAATGCGATGTTCAAGAATTGGGTGATCAGCATGCGCAAATCTTTCAACAGAATAGCAGGGTTCAGAGCATAGGAAGGATAAAGGCACCGAAGCAGATGCTGAAGAGATTTTTTGGTTTGTTTTCCAGAATGGGGGTGGGCATTAGCGAGAATGGGTAATTTAGGATAACATATAATACTGGGGAAACAATTGCTAAATCTGTCTGCACCTGCCAAGAGAGAAACAAAGTTCTGGTTTAAGTCTAATTATAAATCACAAATGGTGCCAGAACTGATGTGTTTATTCAGCAGTTTGTTTCTGATTTAGATCATCAGCGTTTTTATATATATATATATATATATATATATATGTATATGAGAATTTGTCATGGTTTCCTTCCAGCAATGACAGCTAAAGGGAAATTTGGCTTAAGTGTTTAAAATCATGACATGTAAGGAAAAATTAAATAAAATGCGATAGTTTTCAGTGGTTCAGTGGTTTTCAAGGCTCATAAAGAGAAGACACAAATTTAAGATGACTGACAGAAGAATTAAAAGCGGTGTCAAATAACAATTCTCCTAGGCAAAGTCATTGTGTTCCAGAATATACTGAGAGAATGATTGAATATCAAATTACAGAAGAATTAAATACATGATTTGAAAGGGAAGCCAAATACATGGAAATGCAGAAACAATATAATGGACTGACTACAATTTGGATGCAGGCCCATCAGCCCAACAAGTCCGCATGGCCCCTCCATGGAGTAATCCACCACAACCCATACATTTCGCTCAGACTAATGCATCTCACCTACACATCACTGAACACAATGGGCAATTTAGCATGACCAATTCACTGAATTTTCGCATTTTTGGATTGTGGAAAGGAACCAGGGCAGTTGGACGAAACGCATACACACAGGAAGAATGTGCAAACCCCACACATACGCTTGTCCAGGGCTGGGATCGAACCTGGTACCTAATGAACCATGGACCCACCATCCTGATTGATATTTGTGTCAATTTCCAACGCAGGTATGACCGAGTGAATAGCCTGCTTCCCACGTTCTGATTTTACATAAACATGGAACTGTTCAACAAGGCTCTCTAATTTAACAATAACATTAACTTACAACTATTTTACATATTTGCTGCAAATGTTCCTTGTCAGCTTGTGACTGAGAATCAAAACTGTGTAAACAAACTTTATACCTTGTTCACAAAAAATATCGTAACACCCCCTTTAATCGATCGTGAGATGCATATCACATCATTGATTTCACCTGGATCTGGCTAATGTGCAGCATCCTCGTCATTAATTCTTAAACATCCTTTACATCATTAAGGAAACAAAAGGTCATGTGGTTGTCATGTTGACACCATATCAAAACTGTAAGAATATCAGACAAAGGTTTAATGCTTACTACATCATTCGACAGATAACTGAATTAATGCAAGGAGTTCATAGAAATAATCACTGAAATTGAGTCTATCAATTCTATTATTTCTGTTCACTCGATTTTCCTCAATCTGCGTACTCCTTTCGTTATCCGCTGTGCCCATTCTGAAGTGTTCGTTGTATTTCTTTCTCTAACACTCTCCATTACCCCTTTTTGAGCTCATTTTCTTTTCATGATGCTGGCTTCTCCTCATTGCATCGAGAACATGAGTTGCGAGGTCATGTTGCGGCTGTACAGGACATTGCTGTGGAAACTGTTGGAACACTACATGCAATTCTGACCTCCCTCCTGTCGGAAGCATGTTGTGAGATTACAAAGCGTTCAGTAAAGATTTACATTGTCGTTGCCAGGGTAGAAACGTATGACCAAAAGATTGAGGCTGAAGAGACTGGGGCTAACTTCTGCAGAGTTTCACAGGCTGGTGGGTGCCATTATATAGTTTTAAAACACCAGGAGAAGCATGGTGAGTGGAAATAGGTAAGGCCAATTCCCTGCATTTGGGGATACAGAAATGGAGGGCATAGGTTTCGGGTAGGAGTAGGAATATTTGGAAGAAATGTGAAGGGCAACATTTCACATAGATGCTGGTACGTGTGTGGACTGAGCTGCCAGAGTCAGTGATGGAGGCTAGTACAATTACCACCTTTAAAAAGCATCTGGATGGAATCTTGAACAGGAAATGTTTAGAGAGATATGGTCCAAGTGACTCTCAGTGGGACGACATTAATTTTGGATATCTGATCGACATTGACAAGTTGACTGAAGGGACTGTTTCTGTGCTGTAAAACTTTATGACTCTTCGACTCTGATGCACTTGGAATGCAATCGGATCTTTTCTCCTACAATTCAGAGGTATGAAGCCCTCATGAAGTCAAGACACAATTTGAATGAGAACTATATTTGCATTATTTCTGACGGTTAATATGAGAACCAATCTTAATGTGTGAAGTTTCATTTATGTGATATTTGCAATCAAAAACCTCATTATTTGTCACTGCTTTTCACAGAGAAGACCGTGGTTATCCTTTCATCCAGATTTTGCACGTGCATCAACTAAATCCATTTTAAAAGGAAATCGCCGTTTCGGTAAGTCTTTGCATCTGGCAGAAGAGGTGAAAACTTGAGACACAATCTCCTTCAGAAATGGTTGCTATGAATTTCTAAAGCGACATTGTTGGTTGACTTGACTTCCATTGACATGAATTAACAAGCCTGGGAATTGTGATGATCCGCAAGCCAGAATTGCTAAGGTAAATGTTTATACTGCTAGATTTGGAGTGTGTGAAATTTAATAGTCACATCAAGTGTTTCAGCTGGGCTCACTGTTTTTGACATTTCGTTATAAGCTTGTAGACGTATTTGAAACCATCTTTCAACTGACCTCGGAATTTTGTCTGTGTCACTGCATAAATACACGTGTTTGTGCATGAACTTAAGAGTTGTAACATGTACTGGCTTTCCCGCAAAATAAATTTGGGATCATTGAGGTTGGAACCGGTCAAATATTTGTTACCTGAAATTATCACAATTGGGAAATATAAAACGTACATCAACCACAACAGGAGGAAACTGCCTGAGATGGCAAAGAGTAAAATAATGGACTTTCTTCTGTTCTCCATTTCTGTATCACGTTTATTATTTTCATCGCTGTGGGATCGGAGTCTTCTGCGGGCTCTACTAGCTACTATAATGTGTCTGACAGTCAGTACATTAAGCAGCAAAATGAAGAGGAATGGGAGACACGGAGTTTGGATGCGGTCAAACATTTCAAATAATCTCCATGCAAACGAAGTGTAAAAAATGTCCTTTATGTTGCAGTACCAGCCTACACTATTAATGGTATATAAGGGTTCATATAGGAAGTAAAATGGAATGATTAACGAACAGCACAGCACGCAGACAATTCCTATAACTAAAGACGCTACTTTTTCTGTGCAGTATTTCGTTTTGTTCTTTTCATAACAAATGGTTATGAACCGATCAAAGGTGAAAGCGACAGTCAACCAGACAGAGCAGTTTCGGGAAGCGTAGACCAGAAGAATTATAAGACGACATCCTGTTGTGGTGTTCAGTAAACTAGCTGGAAAGTAAATTGCCAGAAGCCTAGTTAAAATCACTGCAAAGATAATGACAAGGACATCCGTGGCTGCCATGGATATAAGGTATCGAGTGATGCATCCTGAGAGACCACATTTTCCTCGGGAGAGTATCGCTATTGTCACGAGGTTGGCTGTAAGAGACAGAGTGCGAGAGAAAATGAGTGTGAGAGGGAGAGAGTGAGGCAGACGGAGAGACAACCAGAGGCAGAGACAGAGAGAGACAGAAGCAAGCAGATAGAGAGATAAAATTGACAAAACACTGTTAGTTTGGTGAAAGGGTAACATGGAATTTATAACAGTCATGTTGGATTCAAAAAGAAAATAAGTGTTTTACGCATGAATTTCCAATAGTTTATGAACAAGAATGTTTATCACAAACAATAAGAGAACCCAGGAAATAAAGTACTTCAGAACCTTCATGCTTAGTTGCTTGCTACAATAAGTAAATGTAAAGAATTGTACTCCATTTCAGAACCGAGTAGTTAGAGTAACGACGGGATAATGATAATAGAATGCATATTGAGTCTAAAATGATCGTGTGTAACAATGACAATAACTGATCAACAAGACGACATTTCCTTTAGCAGTTTCATCAACAATCTTTACCTCAAGTTAAAGGCAGATCTGGAGGCATTCACTTTCGAAAATATAATCCAATGCTGATTATATTCAGAAACAAACCACTTAGCGTTGCAGTAGGACTGATAAGTAGGACACACTCGCCCCACTCAAATGTTAGGCATTTGGCATTTCAAATCCAGATAACAGAGAGCATGCTTACGTCTTTCATTTAATGAACTATTAATTCCGGCGCACCTCAGTATAGGGGTAGAAGTGCAATGCAATGCCTACTGGACGACTACAGTTCCAAGAACAATCTTCACTCATTCTCGGGATAATATGTAGCCCGATTGTTTGTCATCGTGGAAATGACTATTCACTTCCTTCAGAAATAACTGAATTCACAGTTTTCCGTATCACCTCTAAGATGCGCTGCAGAAATTTACAAAGATAGTGATTGCTAAACCCATGAACACTCACTGAAAAATGGGCAAATAAAGACGACCATTGGGAATACCAGCACCTGCAAGGTGTCCTTCAATTTACTTGCCACCACGTCTTGGAAACATATGACCTCTCCTCCATAACAGTACCTTGTAAATACCTCAGAGAAAGGGAGGACTGCAGATGCTGGACAGAGTCGAAACATGTGGCGCTGGAAAGCAAACTGACCAGGCAGCATACGAGGAGCAGGAGAGTAGAAGTTTCGAGTATAAGCCCTTCATCAGGATGGGCTTATACCCGAGACGTCGATTCTTCAGGTCCTCAGATGCTGTCTGATCTGCTGTGCTTTTCCAGCACCATATTTTCAACTGTTTAAGTATTCCTTGATTGCATTTTGGAGCAATTGCAAAAAAGGATCTGCATTGGTTGAAAACGACAACGTAGTGTAGTCCCTACCTTCAGAAGGGAATCTATGATTGGATAATACGTAGTGATCCAGCCAACAGTGCACATATTCCACGCAAATATACAAAACAAAGTCCGGAAATTTTAAAAAGACAAAAATGATTACATATAATAGATGAGTGCTTACACATCTGTAATAAATATCTGAGCGAACCACGTTGGGAATATTACAAAAAATTCTGTAAACTAGAATGAACACCATTGATTTCCACAATTTACTTTCTCAGAGAGTCAGCTGAATTTAAATTTACCAAGAACACCAAAAATGTATAGGGTATTACGATGCTTCATTGATTAAATTAAAACTTCATCAACCAGCTGCGAACATTATAAATTCCCAGCTATTCCACGAACACACGTTCAAATATCCGAAAGCAGCAAGGGCAGAGTAATAAAATACAAATATCAGCGCTCTTGCAGGAGCATGCATTTTGTGCAAGAAAAATGGCTTTTGAAGTAAGTATTGTGATGCATCTATTTATATCTGATGTGCACCACTAGAGACCCAATTATTTCATATCATTGGTTGTACTTGGCACAGTCCGAATTAACAGAAAAAAAAACAACCCGTTTCACACTGAAACAACGCGTTTCATACCGTGCTTATACAGAAAAAAGGTCAGTCATTGAGCTGACGTATTTTAAGTGATTAAAGATGTAACACAAGTAATTAATCGATGTCAAACATTTATACATTTGAATCTGTTATAACCACAGCTAATTCAAACACAAGACGAATTACAAAAAGAAACCAATTTGAGAGATCATGTGGTTAATTATGAAATGGGTTTCTGTCGTTGTTTATAAAAAAAGAAAAGTAGGCTTCTGAGCATCACAAGGTGGGAGGACGGAAACACAGATTTCAGTGACCACATTGGCAGCAATGATTTAAGTAGAAAGACTTGCAACGATAATTCAGGGCGTTAGGGAGTGAACGAAAAAGTTGGATCCAGGATAGTTTTCTCAGAATTACTCACCATACCACGTGTTACTGAAGCGAGTAACAGAGACAATTTACTTTGAACACATCGCTAAGTGGCTGATGTGTGCATGGGATAGGTTTCGTTTCAGATAAGAGGACAATTGAGATGTTTTCCAGTGAAGGTGCGGTCTCTGCAACAAGAACTGGTCACACCTAAATTGGTGGACACTGACAAGACAGTTTTGATAGTGGCATTCGGGAGTGTTTAAACTGGTGTGGTGCGGGTGGATGTGAGGCAACTCGAGCAGCAGGTCAGTGAGTATCGGGACTGGAGGAGAAATTGAGACGAAAGCAAATATAAGTAAGATGAACAGCAGTTAGGGAGAGGCTTGCCGAGGTCAACGGCACTGTAGGCTTAGAAAATATATGTTTAATGCAAGAAATATGTCAGATAAAATGCATGAACTTAGAGTCGAGCTGATTTCATGCAATCATGATGTTGCTATCACCAACACGTGATTGAAGGAGGGAAAGGTTTGACAACTTAACGTTCTGGGAGATGTTTTGTATGATACAAAGCATGAAGCAAAATATATGTGGCAGTTACCTAAGGAGAAAATGCCAGCTGTTTTGAGGCAGGACACCATGAAATGATCTTGCAGTGAGGCTTTATGGGTAACGCTCAATGATAGGAAGAATGCGATCACAACGCTGGGATTCCACAACAGACTCCAAGCTGTCAGTGGAAAATAGAGGAATACGTATCAGAAATTGGTTTGCTGAAAGAAGACAGAAGATGGTGCTTAATGGGAAATATTCATTTTGGAGTTCAGTTACTAGTGAGGTACCGCAAAGTTTTGTTTTGGATCCATTGTTATTTGTCATTTATATTAATTACCTGGAAAAAGGCATACTAGAATAGGTTAGCAAATGTGCGATGATACTAATGACAGGAGAGTTGTAGATAGTGACGACGGATGTTGGAGGTTAAAGACAGACATAGAAAAGAGGCAGAGCTGGGCCAGGAGGTGGAAAATGGAGGTTAATGTGGAAAAGGGATTCACTTTGGAAGGAGCAACAGGAATACAGAGTACTTGCCTAATGGTATGCTTTCTGGTCGTGTAGACGAGCAGTGAGATGTCTGTGCACAGGTATATGATCCTTGAAAGTTTCCACGCCAGTGGATAGGGCTGTTAAGAAGTAATACGCTGTTCTATGTTTTATTGGTCAAGGGACTGAGTTTCAGAACCATGAGATCATGATGCAGCTCTACAAATGTCTGGCGCAGCCACATTTGGAATATTGTGCACAGTTCTGGTCACTGCATTATAGTCATGATATGGAAAGGGTTCAGATAAGATTGACTGGCATGTTGCCTGGTATGAACGGTAGATCGTATGAGAGAAGGCTGAGGGACTTGAGGCTGTTTCATTCGAGAGAAGAAGGTTGAGAGGCGAGTTAATTGAGGCATATAAGATGATCAGAAGTTTAGATAGGTTGGACAGTGAGAGTATGTTTTCCTAGAATGGCTATGGCCAGCACAAGGAGACAGAAATTTAAATTGAGGGGTGATACATATAGGAGAGATGTCAGTGTTTTTTTTTCTTTCCTCTGACAGTTATAGGTGCTTGAAACGCACTGCCTGCAACAGTTGTAGATTCACCAGTGTTAAAGTTACTTCCATGTTCATTGGATAGGCATGAAGACGAGAATGGAACAGTGCAGGTTAGATGGACTTCAGATTGTTTCAACAGAGCTGCACATCATCTAGGGCCGAACGGCCTATGCTATGCTGTAATTTTCTATGGACTAGATTTGCAGTCAGATTGGGGAAGATGTGAAAATAAAAGCGTTATACAGTCATACATCAAAGATACAGACACATTGGTCCCACTCTTTCATGCCAAAGAGATACCCCACCTAACCTTCTCCCATTGCCAGCACTTGGTTATTTAACTCTCTAAAAGGTTCCGAATATTATACCCATCCAGATGTCTTAAATTCCTCTATATTGACTGGGACACCGTCAGGACTGGTTTGGTGGATGGGGAGAAATTTCAACATGTTTCCAGGGCTTTTATTTTTTGAAATAATATATGGACGGCAGTCCAATGAGGAAGGAGAACGCAGTGGATCTGAAGTTGGGAAATGAGCCTGGCTAGGTGATCAAACCTTCAGTGGATGACTAGTTTCTGAATTATAACTATAAGTTTGTATATTTTGCGTACTTGTGGATAAGGACAAGCATGTAGTTAACATGAACGTGTAAAATTAATGGAAAGCAAAAAGTGAGGTCTGCAGACGCTGGAGATCAGAGCTGAAAATGTGTTGCTGGTTAAAGCACAGCAGGTTAGGAAGCATCCAAGGAACAGGAAATTCGACGTTTCGGGCCTGAGCCCTTCATCAGGAATTCCCGATGAAGGGCTCTGGCCCGAAACATCGAATTTCCTGTTCCTTGGATGCTGCCTAACCTGCTGTGCTTTAACCAGCAACACATTTTCAGCCAAAATTAATGGAAAGCCAAACATAATCCAATGAGGCAAGAATAAGAAATTGCTGATGAAGAACGCCTCCTTGAGGGTAAATCCACATCTGACTCATGGGAATCCTATTGATCAGAGTGTAGGACATGCATGTTCGTGTGAAAACGAGGAAAATTAATGGCAGGAATAGGTAGACTTGAATGACTCGGAAGAGTATCAGCTTAGTTTGACAGAAACTAAGAAACATGCAGAATGTCTGGGCAAGGAGAAATAGATGAAGTCCTTGAAAAATACAGCGAAACTGGGAAGGAATTCAAACAGGGAGTTAAGAGGGCTAAAAGGAGGGTTAAAGGCTAAAATATCCTTGGCTAGCAGAGATAAGATTAATCCGAAGGCATTATAGAATGGTTGCACAGGATAGCGTCGACCCACTCACGAATAAAGGAAGGAAGTTATCTGCAGAACAAGAGGCAAAAAGTGATACTTTTTTGAGTACGTTAGATGAATATTCTCCAAAACGAAACATATGGGATGTTGAGATCAGGTCATTGAGCCTTGAAGTTGTCAAGTTTTGTGCCAGTTAGATGGGACATTGGTGAGGCTGCAAATGTCAACTTGTGCTCAGTTTTGGTTACCTTTCTCCAGGAGGAATGTTAAAAAATTGGGAAGAGTGCAGAGAAAACTTACAAGGATTTTGCGATGACTCAAGAGTCTGAGTGATTGTTTTACATGGAGACATTTGACAAGCTAGGGTTTTTGTTTCTTTACAGCGTGGGAAACTGAGGGGGCATTTTACAGAACTGCACAAGGTCAAGAGAGGCAGGGAGAGGGTGAGTGAACTCAGTATTTTTCTGACATTAGGGAATTGAAGACTAATGGGCGTCAGTTCAAGGTTAGAGGGGCATGAATAAAAGCGAACCTGTGGAGCAACTCAATTGCACAGAAGGTTCTATGCATGTAGTATAAGCTGCCAACGGTCGTTGTTATCGTGGATACACCTAAAACATTTAAAATGCATTTGGATAAATGCATGGATAAGAAATGATTAGAAATAGACTGGCCCAGTGCAGGGAAGTGGGATTAGAATAGATGTACATTGTCTTCGACATTGATCACTTTGGAAGAGAGTGGTGCTGGAAAAGCACAACTGGTCAGGCAGCATCCGAAGAGCAGTATAATTGATGTTTCTAGCATAAGACCTCCATCAGGACTGAGGCTTGTGGCCCAAGGGGCCTGAGAGATAAATTGGATGGGAGTTTGCATGGCAAGTTGGGATTAGAGTTAGTGTTCTGGTTAGAGTTAGTGACTTAACCCTAACTCTGACACTCAGCCCCCAGATCTACCCCTCCCATTTATCTATAAGTTACCTTGGCCCAGAAGCATCATTCCGATTTGAGGACTCATCCAGTAAAAATCGATTCTACAAGTCGTCGAATGCTGCCTGACCAGCTGTGCTTTTCTAGCACCACACACTTCGACTCTGATCTACAGCACCTCTACTCTTCAATTCATCCATGGATCAGTTTGCTGAAAAGGGTCTGTATGCCTGCTTTAGAAATCTACTGTTCTAACTATCATGAGATCATTCTGTTGAATTGTCTTTTGATATTGTAGAAGTTCGTATTCAAACTAAAGCACAACTGTCTGACTTAAAACTGATGCACCCTGTCTGATCCAAACTCTCGTACCAATATATGATAAGATCATAGATATTCGGCGGTGGTGTCACCTCCACTTTCCCGCCTGCCCTGATGTCCTTTGACTCAATTACAGAATGTTGGAAGACCCCATTTTTTTCAAAAAAATGAGCCCTGGATGTTTGCTGCATTTCGACTGCAATGATTTTAACTGCCGTAACACCATTACAACCAAAGCAAATATTTCAATCTTGCATGGCCATGTCACATTTATTGTCCCAAACATTCCCTTTCCTTTTTAGTGCTGAACAGTCGATCTATTTTATAGATGTGCTTGACATGTGTAGTCAAGTAGAATTACAGCAGTGCACTGAAAAATGAGTAATGCTTCCACACAAGAGGTACCAAGCTAGCAGGGTACTAAAAACGCTTCCGTACAAAGTTGGAAGAGAAGTAAACGTTAAAAAGCTTAGCATTACTTTACAGAATCTCAGAACAACTAATAAATCAGTAAGACTTAACATTAAGACTTTCCACAGTTTAAACTATTATCATAAAGGAATAAGATAAAATTTCAACAGACTTTGGTGAGTTCTCCACTTATCTCGCTCGGTTGTCTGTTCTCGACGTCACCCCCACAGATTCCATCTACGTTGCTAAATTGCCCGTAGTGTTAGGCAAGGGGTAAATGTAGGGGTATGGGTGGGTTGCGCTTTGGCAGGTCGGTGTGTACTTGTTGAGCCGAAGGGCCTGTTTCCACACTGTAAGTATTCTAATCTAATTCCAGTATTCCTAAGATGCAGATTAATAGTGCTGACTGGGGGTTTAGTGTATTCGTAAAGTCACATCAAGTTATTCAGCCAGGATCACGTTTTGCAATCAGCTCGGAGAAGAATTTGAAAACATCTTTCAACTGGCATCTGATTTGTGTCTCTGACATTCCGTAATTACACGTATTCATGCATCAACCGAAAAGTTCCAGCTTATACGTGCATTCCTGCAGAATGCATTTTATTGGGATTGATCATTTTCGAAGAGCTTTCACTTAAAAATTGCAGAAGTACAAAACTTAAATTGTACGTCAGCCACAACAGCAGGAACCTGCCTGAAATGGCAACTTGTAAAACCGTGGAGTTTCCCCTGTTCTCCATTTCTGTGCAGCGTTTATTAATTTCATTTTTCTGGGATCGGAGTGTCCTACAGCTCTAGTAGCAACTTTACTATGTTTGACAGTCAGTACATGAAGCAACAAAATATGGAGAAACGGGAGACATGGGGTGAGAATGCTGTCAAAGAAACTCCATCCAACCGAATTGTAAATATGTTTGATGCTGCAGCAACAGCCTACATTACTGAGGATGTATAAGAGTTCATATAACAAGTAAAATGGCATGATAATCCAAAACATAGCATGAAAAGTTTTCCTATCACTACAAACCCCAAACTTTCTGTGCAGAATTTCGATTTCTGCTCCAGCTAACATTTGGTTAGATCCCGATCAAAGGTTAAAGCGACAGTCATCCAGACAGAACTGTTTCGGAACAGTAGGTCAGAAAAATTACCAGACAACACCACCAATGTGGTGTTCTATAAATTGGTTGAAAAATGAATTGCTAGAAGCTGTCTTCGTGTCACTGCAACGATAATAACCAGGCATTCTGGAGTTATACATCACTCAAGCAGATTGTCTTTTGTCCTCGCCTTGCACCCAGTTCAATGGTCAATTGTGTCGACGATGTCAATAGCAAACAAATTCAACGAACAGCGAATTCCACCAGAATTGGTATTTTATTCACCGATGTTACTGGAGAATCGGTACATGGGTAAGTGGTGTGTGTGTGTGAAGGTGTCCATGTTTTTATGAAGACTTATCTGTGAATATATGTGTGTGTGTGTGTGTGTGTGTGTGTGTGTGTGTGTGTGTGTGTGTGTGTGTGTGTGTGTGTGTGTGTGTGTGTGTGTGTGTGCATGTGTGACGGAGCATACGTATTTGTATATGTCTGCATCATAATGCATGTGTGCATTTGTTTCTGGCGGTGAATTTGTGAATCAGCACGTATGCGAGTGTGTGTTATTAATTATTTGCATGTGTGCATCAATATGTATTTGTGTGTGTATAAGTGTGTTTGAATGAGAGTGTGTGAATGTGTGTGTGAGAGTCACTGTCTCTGTGTGCAGCGCATGTGTGTATTTGTTTGTATAACGTGATTGTGTATGAAAATTATCCCTTACTTTTTGACATTATTAATAAATGGACACACTCTGATATTGGATCCATTGAATTCGTGCTCCAGTCATCACAGTGAGGAGCTTGGCAGAAAATGTGGAAAGCACATTCAATTTTGGCTTTCTGCTGCAGGCTCAGCTGTTCAGTGCATATCAGGAATTTTTTTGCCATGTGGCTTGTTTTATCATTAAATAATCCATGACAGCTTCTGAGCATTAGCAGAAATGGATTCTGCACTATTAATGCGTCCTGCACCTTAATCAGATCATGGCCAATTCCAATGTAAGCAAGATCAGTGAATTTGGTGCTGTCGCCTTCAATCGCTTTGCAAATTGTAAAATATCAATATGTGTTTTGGAACTTTTACAATCATTGTGCGTATTCTTTTAATTAGATATCCTCAGCTGATGTCATAAAAAAAAACTGTCATCCGTTCCTCACACATACCACTTCTCAGTAATATCCAGTAAAAAATGTTTTCAGGGTTTGCAAATCATCACCAAATTCCACATCTGTAATCTCATCTAGCATTAAGATTCCACATGGTTGGGTGCTCTTGAAGGTGAGATTGCATGAAATCTAGAAGGATCTGGCAAATTGGATACATAATTGGCTTTATTGTAAGACGCAAAGGTAATAGTGGAATGATGCTGGTTGGACTGGAGTCCTTTGACGAATGGAATGTCCCACGTGTCAATGTTTGGCCCAATGACGTTTGCTATTGATACTAATAATGCAAATGAAAATATACAAGCTACGCTTACTAGGTTTGCAGAAGTCTCAAAATTGTGTGATATCGTGGACAGCAAGGAAGATTATCAGAAATTGCAGTCAAACCTTGACCAGCTGAGGAAGTGGGCTAATAAACAGCAAATAAAGTTTAATACACATATGTGTCAGGTCTTGCATTTTGGAAAGTCAGTTTCAGGAATAGTTTCAGGGTGAGTAGCGGGGCCTTACGGAATACAGTGGAACAGAAGGGCTTTGGAGTTCATGTGCATGGTTCTGTGAAATTGGAATCAGATATACACACAGAAGTGAAGACAGCTTTTGGCATGTTGGCCTTCAGCAGTCAGTGCTTGGTGAATAAAAGTTAGGAACTTACGTAGCAGTTGTTCGGGCTGTTGGTGAGACGGAACTTGGAGTATTACGTTCAGCTCTGATTACCTTACTGAAGAAAGTATGTTTTAGAATTGGATTTGGACAAGCGAGGATATTTTCTTTAGAGTGTAGGACACTAAGATGGGATCTCATCTAAGTGTATAAGAGAATAAGAGGCATACATAGTTTGAATACACTTTTCTTTCCCAGGGTTGGACAACAAGGTAAAGATAGCATCAGTTCACATTTAGAATGGAAAGATTAAAAGGGAACCTGAGGAGTAACTTTTTAACACAAATGTTGGGACGTATGTGGAATAAGATGTCTATGTATGTAGTTGGGCCAGGTGTATTAACGGCATTTAAAAGGAATTTGGGCATTTGCGTGAATAGAAAATGTTTGGAAGGATATGGACCACGTGCAGGGAAAAAGGTTCAGCATTGATCGACGTTTTGGTTGGCATGGCCCAGTCTGCGCCAAAGGGCCTGTCTCTGTGCTGTGGGTGTCTATGCTTCTATGACTGCATTTAATAGATTTTCTTTTTAATTCTAGCTGTTTTCTTCCGATTTTCAGCTCTTTTTCGGTATGTGAATGTAACCACAGAGATGACGGGTTAATCTTAGAATGAGAGATCGAGCAGTTAGAGCATCAGCAAATCATATAGATATAGATCACGGAAACTGAACCTTCACTCCTAATCGGCCATTCCAAACAGATATTCTGAAATAATCTCGTCTTATTTACCAGCACTTTTGCTCATAGTCTTCTAAACACCTCCTATCCACATACTCCTGATATATTTTAAATATTGCTGTTGATCAACCTCCACCACTTACTTAGTTAGCTACATCCTGACACAACACGACACCCTTCGCCAAAACGTTTCCCTTAGATACCTTTTAAAGGTTCCCCTATCACTCTAATCCTATGCCCTCTCCTTCTGGAATTCCCCCCAAACCAGGAACAAAGACCCGGTCTCTGTACCCAAGCCATGTCTCTCATAATTATATAAACCAACGTTAATTCATAAATGACCGTCTGACACTCCAGGGGATAAAGGAACTGTCCCACCTTATTCAGTCTCTCCCTGAAGCTCAAAACCGTGAAACCGGACAAGATGATCGTATATCTTATCTGAACACTTTCAAGTTTCACAGCATAGTTCCTTCAGTGACCAGAATTGCACAAAATATTCCGAAAATAACCGAAACAATGTTGTGTGCAGCCGTGACATGAGCTCGCAAATCAATGTACTGCCCAATAGCCTATCACGAGGGATAATAATTTTAAGTTGATTATAGGAAGGTTTAATGCAGATTCCAGAGGTAAGGTCTTTACAAACAGAGTGGTGGATGCGTGGGATGCACTGCCAGCAGTGATGCTATAGTCAGAAACATTATGGACACTAAAGAGACTTTTGTATAGGCACAGGGATGACTGCAAAATTAAGAGTATTTAAGTTAGTTTTATCTGACAGCAGGATAAATATTCGGCACAACATCGACGGGTGAAGTACGTGCACTGCGTTGTATCGTTCTATGTTCTGTGTTCTACGAGTTATGTTCTATACAGCCTATCAACGACCCACTTTCAAGGGACTATGTATCTTGCCCTATTTGTTCAGGAATACTCCCAAGAAACTTACCCATTCACGGAATTAGTCCTCTCCTGATTTGCGTTTCCAAACATTGCCACTACTTCTATGTTCTGAACTGCATTGATACTTGACCGAGCATTCCTCAAATGTTAATATTTCTTTCAAATAAATGTCTGAGGATCTGGATGCACATCAACTTCTTTAAGACAGGATATTCGACAGGACTCAATTTCCCCATGAGCGGAAATCCAGCGCGCCGTGAAGAGATCTGAGCACTACCCCATAGGAAGGAACGTTGGTGATGGAGGGAGTAAGCATTGAATGACAAAATAATACCTGTCCTTCAATGTTAACTTATGATGATTAAATAAATTAAGCTTTTTTTCCTCGAGACTTTAGAAGATCAGAGATCTGATGGAAACCTTTCAGCTATCAACGGGGCAGTGGTAGAATGGGGAGTGGTAAAGGTCGATTAATATCCATTTATTCTGCTGATTGGATATTTTCGAACTAGTGGACAGAGTCTCACATTTAGGGTCAGCGTGCTCAGGAGAGATGTTAAGAAGAGTGTCGACACACAAAGGATCATGGAAGTTTGAAACGGTATTCCAGAAGCCACAGGGAATTATGTATCAGTTGTATGATTTATTTTCTTTATATGGTTGAATTTGCAAATTCTCTGTTAGTTATATTTGAACAGACTACGTGACGAAGTGAGCATTTCTGGGTGTTTGGTTTAATGACAGAATGATTCACCACCGTGTTGCAATATTATATTTAAAACTGAGATACATAGGTAGTTGAGTATTGAGGGGATCAAAGAGAGTGGGAGGTCGAAACTTATCAGCCCTGATTGAATGGTGAAACAGTCTCCATGGGTCAAATGACCCTTTTTTTCCTCTTACATCTTATGGTTTTGTGGTCCAGAAAAGAGTGAGGAAATCGAACGACATATAAGTATGTCAATTGCGATGGTATTGGAATTGCACAGGCGTGAGTACCTGAATGGTCTCTTCTCCTTCGATGTTCCTACCGAGAGTACACGGTGTGATATATTCATGCCCAGCAAGATCAATCAAAGCCACAACTCCAATTCCGATATAGGCTGCACCAGCACAGGGCCAGGCATCCATTGATAAAACGCAACACATCTTTCATTCATTCTTCTCCTTCTCCTTCAAACAGTAATCTGCCGGAGAACAGATGTGAATTGTAAACGTTCTGAGCACACAACAGTTGATAATGATCCCGGATTCATTGCAGTTGGTCTCACGTTGGAACTGTTAAAGGGACAGTGCCCTCACCAAGAGCAGCAGCAACTTGGAGCAGGTACGAAAGCTGAACTTCCAGACTGTTCTTTAATAATCAGAAGCTCGTCGCACAAAAGACAAATCATATCTTCTGTTAACGTTGATAATTGTATTCAAGGTGTGCTCATTTTAAAGACAATTCATTAAGACCAAATGTAACTTGAATGAACGATTAAGCGTTTATGTCAATCAATTATTTCTCAGGGATTCACGTCGGTTTGTTTGTTTTCAATGTGATATGATATTTTTCAATAAAGCATCAGCACGCAGTGTTGCTTTATTGGATTTAGGAGTAAGGTTCACAGGTATGTAACAAATAAAACATAAATGTAAAGAAAAGGGTAAGCCATTCAGTCCAGTGTGTCACTGCGAGCACTTTGTGGGAGAACTGAAAAGAGCCAGCGCAGGAACGATGGTTTACTTCGCTTGTCCAGTTTGAGCATTTCCTCTGAAGCTTCATGATGTCAACAACTATACAGTTGGACCTCACTGTTCACTGATAAATGACTGATTGATAGAAAGCTTAATCTTTAATTTCAGTTATATTTCATCTTAGTTTGTGAAATGACGTGATAATGAACACAACTTGGATCGAATCTTCAACGTTGATCTCCGGTTATTAACTACAGAACAGCGTCTCATTTGGTATAAAGTGCCTCCCTGTTACAGTCAGCTCATCGTCACTCGGAAAGACTCTATAGCGAAAGATGAAATCACTGGTTTTGCTGCAAATCGTTCTGGTGCTTATCGAGCCAAGCGTAGCGGATGGACAACCAAGACCAAGGCTTTTCTTTACTGGTTAGTACATTTATTTGAAAACGGACTAGAACACCACCAGCCACTCAAACGTGTGCTGTTTGGCAATTGAATGTTGACTGATTTTTTTTGCCTTATTTCAATCAGGCCAAATTCCCATCCCCACCTGCTCTGAATGAATAGTTATCATCCCATTTCGGGATATTTTTGAGGAAATTTAAAATTTAATTTGCTGATTATCGACCCTCAAAACCTATTCCCGAATAAGCTGTTGAAAAGGGAGACGTTTAAAGATCTCTCTTTCACCCGCCGCTCCCGAACTCTGCAATACCCTCCAGTCCTGATAACGCTTCTGGACGCCCAATACTACTCTAATTCTGATGAATTCTAAGAGATTAGGCAGTGACTCGTTGTTTGCATTTTATTCAACTGCCTTAGCCCCAGGTTGTGGAATGCACTTCGTACAAACACAACGTATTCGAGTAAAAAGTACTTAAAAAAATGGCAAATGGGCGGTACGGCGGTTCAATGGTTCGCACTGAGGCCTAAAAGCACCAGGGTTCCTGTTCGATTCCAACCTCTGGCGACTGTCTATGTGGAGTTGGCATATTCTCCCCGTGTCTGCGTGGGTTTCCTCTGGGTGGGTCGAGTTTTCTCCCACAGACCAAAGATCGGCAGGTCAGTTGGATAGTCCATGCTGGTGCTTGGTGCATTAGTCAGGGAGACCTGTGTCTGGGTGGATTTCTCTTCGGCGGGTCGATGTGGACTTGTTTCCACACTGTAGAGAATCTAATCGAAAAGGGCTTGGTAACCTGTTCAAATGTAAATTTTTCTGTGTTGTTTTATTCCTGTTTGAAAGAAAACAGTGTTCACAGAGTTATTATACGTATCCATTGATTAAGTCACACTGGGAGCACTTTTGCAGTTCTGGTTCCTCTGCCCCTAGGTAGAATGCTACTTTGACCAATTAAGGGATGGCCTTGATCTCCCTGGGTAAGACAACACGACACCCGTTTGAACCTTCATATTCTTTTTATCTCTCGGTTTTACCTTACTTAGTCCACAATGGGATAGGACCTTGTATCCATAGCCCTTAGTTACTCTCCACCTTGTTAACTGTACATAGAGATGGTTCAATCTGCCTTTGTATAACCACATTGTACATGCTTCTGGACTCCACATCTCTCAGTTCGGTAACTTTGCAGAGCAATGCACAGTCCTCTGCCATTGACTACATTGGGAGCCAGTGGACAGTTCTTATGTATATATCCCTTCATAACAGCACTGACAGCATTGGTTGCGGTATCATCTTTACACCCCTTGATAAGGCCACGCTGAGAATACTATGCAAACCTCAGGTGTCCACCTCCTCGATTGAATCAGTCTAGCTTCACTGGATAAAGTGCTGGATGTCATTATACTTGATTTAGTGACACACTGAGTGTTAATTGTTTTGCTGTGGACATCACTGTACTATCCCTTTCTCTTTAATAGGTTTCTTCAAAGCTTGTGCATTTGAGAAAGGAATCTGCAAACGATCCCCTTGTCTTCAGCATGAAATCCCGGTAATGGGCATGTGTGTCATCGGAGGATACTGCTGCAAGAGAAAATCGATGTGAAGCAAAATGACTCTAAAGAGAAAAACGTGAGACGGACCAATTGATTTCTGTAAATTGTTTATGTTCTATTGTGTGGATGTAATGAAACTTGACCTGCTGCTTTCTGAATAGTATCAATAAACTTCGTTGCATTGTCTGTTGTCCATGCCCTAGCGTTTTTTTTTCATCCATTTGATCGGAAGGAGGGAAGATCATAGAAAATAAAAACAGACAGGACCATTAAAAAAAAGGAGTTCCAACAATGCGAGGCTCACAGAATCACATCATGCACATATCACCACCTGTGTGGAGGGCCTGTCATATTGGACGATATGGTAAACGAAGCTTCCTGCTGGTTCCCACCAATCACCCTCCTTCAGCTGATGGTCTTGTCCTATGCAATGTTAAAAATAATCATAAACCATTAGTGAGAAGCAAGCTGTCCTAATCCATTCTGACTTTCGAACATGTTCGCCTCCACCCTGAAAGTCTTGTTTTGTCCAATGATTATTCCAATTACCCGACGTCTGAACGCCAAAATATTCCTGGCGAGGGAAACTGCAAAAAGGGAATATCGTTCTTGCCTTCCTTCTTACGATTTTCCTGCCTCAAATACATCTATCCACATCATCATTAGTAAGAATACAGATCCCTCAGTCTGGCGAAGATAAAATGTTGCCTTCGCTGAGAATACAGTTCTGTTCGTGTGCCAAATAGAGCAGAAACTGGACAGATCGTGAAGCTAAAATCTGGGCATTCATGTTGCTTCAATGGCGCTTAATACATTAACAATCTCTTAAATCATCGGAGGGCATATGCTTCATGAATAATTATCTCAGAGCATCCCTGGCAGACCTCTGAAAAGTCATCCCACCTTGGCTTCTGAGGAGATCGCCAGGAAGGTTTGGAGAATCTCTGCAGCTCATCGTGCACATGGGACACTGTTGTTTCTGAGCTTCCGTGGTGCTGGGAGCAGATTTTGCCTTTGAATGTGGCTGTGAAATATACACTCTGTTTTCATAGAATCCCAAAAGTGAGGAAACAGGTTTTTGACCCAATGGTCCCATTCCAACATTCAGAAGAGTATCACACCTAGATGCAGTCCGCTGTCCTACAAACTTACATTGCTCCTGGCTAATACAACTTCCCTAAAAAATCCCTGAGCTCTATGGAATATTTAGCAAGGCCAATTCACCTAACCTGAACATTTTTGGTCTGTGGGAGGAAACCGCAAAACCCAGAGGAAACCCACGCAGCTACTGGGATTTGTGTGTATGCAGGTGCTGCCAGAGCTGCTGAGTTGCTCTGGATGTTTCCCATTTTATTTTTCTCTGAGCCAGAAGGTTCTGTTTCAAATTCCACTCATTACAATGGCTTGTCCCAACATGTCCAGCTGATGAATGACCTGTGCAATGGATAGAGCAATGACAGACTCCCCTCCCATAATCCAACGTGACTGTGAAAAGCTTGTCTCTCGGCTCGTGTTGTGCTTCACAGGGAAGTACGAAATTCCCTCGGGGACTGGGATAGAACCAGCCTCTTTTCCAAACGCAGAACTTAATGGGCATAGGATTCAGGATTCCCCTTCCTCCTTCTATGCAGGCCAGGAGACAGAGGTTTGATTTAGGCTGCAGGAGAGATGGGAACATGTTTTTCACTCTCAACGCTGAAGTTATGTCCCCAATGTTGCACACAGCACCCCGTATTTCTCTTCATTCTTTTCTGTCCCCATTCCTTCAGCCCTCCTGTCAAAGATGTAAATCCCCAACAAGAGGGAACAGACACCCACTGACCTATACTCTGGAAACGCTGACCCCAGTGTGTGGCCCATCCAGATCAGAAAGACAATTTCCTTCTACTTCCATTTCGTGAACGTGGCTGAGCCAAAACTCTACGTGTTCGGGTGGATCTCCCTGTATTTATGCGTTTTAATATGAGCTTGAGGCACTCACTTTGAGTTGCACTGTTCGATGTTTGGATGAATTACGGCAATAGGCTGTTCCATCAAATACCATTGCAGAGCGTGTCTGTCAAAACTCTCCAAATGTTGTCAGAACAAACCAACCGAGGCAGCACTCACTATGAATTTCAAGTTTCATCTTGTTCCTTTTCTTATGAGCTAGGCCAGACCATTCACAATATTCGTAAGCATGTAGCCACAGACCATAAGTTTGCAATTGGTTTCAGGAAGTGTGCAGCGAAATTTACCCGGACTAAGATAACTAGGTTGAGTACGACATTTTAATGCAGACAAACATTTATTCACAAAACTGGACAACGAACCACAAAGAACAGATTGAAGAATTCCTACAGAACTCACCCTATCCAACTCAATTAAATTATGCTGTTCCAAATATACACAACAGTTGCAATAAGCAAACTCACTTTAATAATCAGTATAAATAGAAAACTTGCTTACAGATTGAAGTTGAATGGCAGAAAAGAGAGACAGTTTCCACACAGCTCCTTGTTCAAGTCCCGACCATTTCAAGAATGAACTAAAACTGCTTAGATCAGTTCAGCTATCTAGAGATCTGGCCACTCCCCTTCCATTAATCAGGTCACTTCCAAAACATGACCACTTTGGCCTGAAGTCTGATCTGTTTACATATAAACTGAAAGCCTCACAAAATCATTTTCATCTCTGCACCAAATCAGACTGATCGAAACCCGGCCTGGTTTATTGCCCTCTGTAAAAAGAAATCAAGGTCAGAGTCTTCTTGAGCCACGGAACAGTTTTTCCGAATAAAGAAAGGTAGCTTTCTGACAATTATTCACTTACAAAATGAACCATCAACTTCAAAAGATGGCTTCATTTTTAACCTTTCACAACACGGTTAGTCTGAACACATAAACATACACTTTACTAAGTATAAACATGCAAACATGTGCAACTGTATGCAAATGCAGGCCGTGATGCATTTCCTTGTCTCATCCGAGTCTTCATAACGCATCAGAAATCATGTTTTCACGAGTTGTCACATGCACAACTCTGAACTTGAATCGCTTGTAACAATACACTCCGTTAAAAAAGTCTGGATTTTTGACCTTACATTTTTCCCAAGAAAAATGTGAATTTGTTGTGATTTGTTCGTACAATTGTCTCAGATCACTTTCTGGTAAATACTAAAATGTTGTAACGCCAAAACTATGTTGAAAGACTCTTTCTCCACCGTTAACTTACTCCCAATTGGTGAACCAGCTATATCACATATAAGGATAAATCGTATTCCTGGAGCTGAGTCTGTCCAATATTCCCACCACAATATCTCCACACTTCTCTGGTCTCTCCACACGCACTTCACGTAACTGAGCTCAATTTCTCTCTGTTTCCTATTGCAGAATTCATGTTTCCAGTACATTTTATGGCAATTATCTCTCAGGAGTGCATATCTCCTCATCCATCAGCATTACAGACTGAGAGGATCCTGTGTCCCTTAATATGACAAGCCCGCTAGATATTACCTTTGGCCTGCGTGAATACTCTCGAACCCTGCATGGATATTTTTAAGCAGATCTAGCACTTCCTCCTTAGTCAGCCTCTGATCATCTTGTACACTCTGAGAGAGTTGTGTAACTTCACTTTTGCTTTTTGTTATTAGACAACGAACGTTCCAGGCTTGTCTGATTTACTGACATCTGGCTTTCTCCGATCCCACCAATACTGTGATTTCGTGTGTCCCACTTTATGACAATAAAAACACCGAAGCCTCTTAAGTTATTCGTCCCCGTCAAGGATTTATTTTTTTCATCCTGTGGTAAGTTATCCTTCTGATCTTCAATAAGATGTGCCTTTCCCTTTCCACGTGAGGATTTCTCTTTTCCCCTGTTTCTATGCCTCATGGACTGAAATTGATTATAAAAGACAAACAGTGCTTTATAGACCAGCCAATAGACATCAGCCACTTGAGTGGCTAAACTTACTGTTTTAACTCTCTGGTCTTCTACAGGAGTTCGCTACATATCAGGCAATGGCTTTTTGATTTTCTCCTAAGTAGTTACCTCTCTAAGAGCATCATAGGTTTGCTCAAATCTTAACAGTCCTATCCACCTGTCAAAATTACTCTGTTTGAACCTTTCATACTCCATGTAGGTTTACCCATTCTCCCTCCTTCGATTCCTGAGGCGTTGTCCACAGGATTCTGTTAGAATCTCTTACACACTTAAAATGGTTTTTGTCACCCCCTCATATTCCACAGATACCTCCACTGATAGGGATGCGCACAGCTCACTCTCCCTACCTGCAAGTTTTTCTGGACCAACAAGACCCACGTTGCCACTGACCAATGCATCTTTATAGCCACCTTTTCAATTAAGATGAAAAGGCTTCCGCATTCTTCTCAGTGAGTTTTGGCAATGCATGTACACACGTAAACAGTTTCTCATTCGGGTTCTTACTATTAGTGGCGTGTTCATCCTCACTCTCTTCCTCACTAAGCCTGCACTCAACTTTATCTCCAACCTTGAACTCTAACTTTCCTTCTCAACTGTCAATTTTTGAATTTCAAAAGATTTCGGTGTTCCTCTGTCTTTTACTGCTCTCTTTTTCGTTATCTTCTGCTTTTATTCATAACCAAACTGTTTCATTTCTGTTCACTGTTCCTTAACTCTTGCCTCTATCTCAAGCTGTCTCATTTGCAATTGAATTATTGCTTTCTCTGTAGATACTATTGGTTTCCCCAGCAAGTTGGAATGCTGAACTACTGCAGGAATTATCTCTCCTTTCTGCACAGAAGCAGGCAGTTCCAATTCGAGCTTCTCTGTTATTTTTTTCAACTTTGTCTTATTCACTTTTTGCAAGAATCCAAAGGTCACTGCATCGACATCTTGAAAACTTCTGGCTACTAAAAGAATCATTACTATCATAAGCGTTGTCTCCCCAAACAAGCCAACAACCAAAATGAAGCCACTCGCAGCTATCACTCGCTGTTTACCATCACGCAAAGAGTCAGCATCTGGTACAGAATAGGCAGACGACTCAAAACATTCTTAAGCAGGCAGCCTCAGACCAAACGTTTGCAAATACAAGCTGCTTCTCATTGATCAATTTCAACATTCACTCCTGGTTCTACAATAGATTTGCGAAATATAGAAGTTACAAATGCAAGTCTCAACAACAAGCATATTCCCAATCTAAACCTCACCCACCTGCTCCATGCCCATATCCCACCAAATCTATCCTATTCGTGAACTTTACCAAAAGACTTTAAAATGCTGTAATAGTACCCACATCCATTACATTCTCATGAAATTTATTCTACAAACTAACCCCTCTCTGTGTTAAAAAAAAACTGGTTATTTTCTGAATGCCCCTTGTCTCATTTTAAAGTTGTAACTCCGGACTTGAAATTCCCATCATAATGAAATGGCATTCACCAAATCATATGACGTCATGGTAGCAGATTAGATATCAGCATATTATGCGTCAATTGGACGACTCCTTCTCCGAATTTGCATGGTTCTGGGTCTTTCTCTCTTTGCCTGTGTGATTTTCTTTCTGTTTGTCAGTCTATCTGTTTGGTGGCCTGACCCTTCGGGAGAGGACCAGACCTGGTCCTGTAAAAGGGCCGAATGGTTTCTGCATGATACTATTTTATGTGTTTTGGATTCTCTCTCTCTCTCTGTTTGCGTGGGCCTATTTCTCTGTCATTTTCTCTCTGTCTCTTTCTAAGGGAAAATGATCAGCAAGCTTCATATTGAATGGGCCGAATGGCCGAGGTCTAACACTAGTTTACGAATTTCTGTGTTTGGTCTCTCTGCCTGCTTCTCTCGTTCTATGAAGAGGATGTTGCCAAGACCAGTCGGCAAGAGTTATAAGGAAAGTATTGCCAAGGTCGGACTTTATTCCTTGGAAGGTAGGTAAATGAGGGGAGATCTTATTGGGAAGTGTTAATTCAACGTGGGCAGCGATGAGTGCATGTTGTATTTTTACCCAGGGTTGGGTAAACTAGTGGGCATCGGATTCAGGTGAGCAAGGAAAGATTTATAAAACACCCGATGGGCAACCTCTTCACCCAGAAAGTGGGTGATATGTGGAATGGGATGCCAGAGAAAATGCTCGAGGCAGGTGCAGCATCAATATTTTAAAAAGCATTGGGATTTTGACATGGATGGTAAGGTGTGGAAGGATATGGACCAAACGCAGGCAATTGAATCTATCTGAGTGGGCACCATAGTCTGCATGGATCATTTTCGGCCCCAAGGACGTGTTTCCATTCTGTGTTATTCTTTGACTCTATCTTAAGAAGATCAACCATGATCAGACCAAATGGTGGAGCAGGCATGATTGGCTGACTAACCAGTTTCTGTTCCCTCTTTCAATCTTGGCCTGCAAATATCACAGGAGGCACTGTCAGATGGAAGACTCACGGGAACTGGAGGATTACTGGGACTGGAGTGAAGCTTGAAATCCGGGTCAGCCACCATTTCCTGGGAAAGCGGATACTATACTTTCACTGTGCCAGCCAACTACTCGACAAGCCTCACCCGCACGCCCACATGTGATGGTGATTCGCCTGTATGGATGACATGCCTCCGTGGCAATGGGACAGTTCTGGACAAAGACATCGCCATGAATCCAAGGATGAGGAAGAATATACTTTTCCTCTTCCTGTCAGCTCCTCCAAGCCAGGAGAGTACATCGGGCGGAGGGAATTTTGCTCCTTTTACCATCCGAGTTCCACAAGAATGGTCTCTAAAAAGATTAAGAGGGAGGTAAAAAGCGGAGACCTCCAAACTGGTAAGTGGAAGAGACCATTAAAAAACAGTCTGTCAATATCGGCAAAGAGTCTCAACGCCTCTCTGTTTCTTATTTTCTTTTTGTCTTGTTCTCAGACTCTCAGTCTTTTTCGACTTCTCTCTCACTCTAGCTCTGTCGTCTCTCACACACTCGGTCTTCCTATTTTCTTGCTTACTCACTCTGTCTCTCTCTTTATCTCTTTTATTTTGCCTATACTCATGTCTCTCTATCTGACAACTTCTCATCATTCTCACTCTGCCTGTCATTTTATTGTCCTATTCACTCTCTTGCTACCCCCTTTATGTCTTACTCCTTTTCTATGTCCCTGTCTGTCTGCATTACACTCTCTCATTTCTCTCACACATCCTCTCATTCCATCTATTTTCATTGATATATTGTTAAATCTGTATTTGTCTTTCAATCTGTCTCTCTGGCACTCTTTCTGTCATTCTCACTTTGTCTGTATCTAGGATGATTTCTATTTAAATCTCATTCTTTCACCTCAGTCTCTGCTCATCCTGACATACATTGTCTCTCATTCTGTGTCGTCTCAGTCTCACTTACCATGTAATATTATGTCGTACTGTTTGTCACTTGCCGCCTCTCACTCCCACTGCCTCACTTGTATCTGTGTGATCTTTTCTGCCAATCGCTCTTCCCCTCCCCTTTCTTACTCTCTCCAATTTTCTGCCAAACTCTTACCCTGTCTGTCGCGCTATCTGTTTCACTATCTGTCCCCCTCTGCCTCTTTCACTCTCTCTCCATTCCTCTCTGCCGCTGACACACACGCACTCACTTGCTCCCAATTTCCATCTCTGTCTCTGTCTCTCTCACTCTCTCGTTGTAGATGTCTGGGTTCTTTGTCTACGGTCTATTTTTAGTTTGTGATTCCGGATTCTGCTCCCCTTGTATAGTTTCCAGCAGTTTTTCCTATGAAATACATTCCTCACTCAGACGGTGAATGAAATCCTCTGCTTCACCATTTTTACTCTAAAGTGATCGGGCGATGTCAGCCGATTTGTCTTGGGTGGTGTTGTTCGACGTGAGAATATTGTGAGGAACGATTCTGTGCAAGGTCTGTCCTAACTCCTTGGAGTTGAGTAGTTCTGGACCGAGCAGACCCGCAACAAGACGATTAGAGCACCCTCGTTCCCAGTATGATGGATCACTACCGGCTGAATCCACGGCCTCTTGAAATCAGTAAATTGTGCACCCACTCTCTGATACATCCCGGGCTTTCACCGGCACACTGCATCGGCATTTCAGAGATTCTGTCCAAATTTCATCACCTCCTTCACTGGGTTAAACTGCTGTTCGTTTTCCCAATCTCACTGGGCTACAGAGAATTGGCTGTTCGAAGCTTTACATTTAGAATCCCTATGGTGTGGAAGCAGAATAGTGGAAGTTCTGTTCAGTGTGGATATTGAGAAGATGTGTTCATTGGTACGAGAGAATAGGATGTTAAAGCACAGCTTGAGGGTAAATGGAAGATCTTTATGAACAGTGAGAAGGAGAAACGTCTTCAGCCAGTGAGTGGAGAATCTATGCTGCTCTATCTTACTCTGTTTCTATATCACTGTCTGTCTGCCTTTCACTCCATCATTTCTCTCATTCATTTTCCTTTCATCAGTATGTTGCTCAATCTGTCTTTGATCTTCACTCTATCTCTTTTTTTCATTATTTTTTTCTGTCACTCTCATTCTGACTGCTCCTGTATATACTTTTCTCTCATGTCTCTCACTGTCGCTTGTCACCCTTGCTCACATTGTCCCACTCACTTTCTCTCGTCCCAGTTTTACTCGGTGTAATAAGCTGAATCAATCTCTTTCACTTTCCGCCTCTCACTCTCTCTGTATCCCTTGTATCTGTGACTTTGTGTGCGTCTCCCAATCTCCCCCACTCGTTTCTCACTCTGTCCAGCTTTCTGCCTTTCCTTCTCTGTCTGTTGTGCTGTCTATTTCGTTGTCCTTGCTACTGCACCTCGGTCACTTTCTCTACACTCGGAGCTCTGCTGCTCAAAGGCAATCTCAATTGCTCTCCAACTCTCTCTCTCTTTCTCTCTCTCTCTCTGTCACACACACACACACACACACACACACACACACACACGCACACACACACGCACACACACACACACACACACACACACACACACACACACACATACACACACACACACACACACACACATTGTCGAACTGCAACCGCCTAGTTTGATTGACGAGTCACTTCACATCGGTTTGAAGTTCTTAATTCCGTATTCTGCTTCCACTGCACATTGTCCGTCGGTTTTCGCGTTTCTGCACAAGGTCCGTCCTAACTTCCTGAAGCTGAGTTGTTGCAAGCCTAATAGACCAAGATAAAGACAACGAGAGAGACCCCTTGCTAAGAGTACGGAATTCTAAAGGCCGAGTTCTTGACTGCTTTAAATAATTAACATCTGAACCCACGCTCTGAAATATCCCAGGATTACCCCACCTCACGACCTCGGCATTTCAGACACTCTGTCCAAATTGCACCACCTTCTTCACTGGGTCAAATTCCTGATCATTTTCCCCAAACCCACAAGAGTGACAGAGAGATGGTCATTTGAAGATTTGCATTTACATTCGCTGCAGTACAGAAGCAGAATACTGAATGGGCAGATAAGAGTGCATGTGGCGAAGATGTTTCCATTGAAAGAGAGAATAGGACCCGACAGCAAAGCCTGGGTATAAAAGGAAGCACTTTAAAAACCGAGATAAGGAGAAATGTTTTTAGCCAGAGATTGGTGAATCTATGGAATTTATTGCCACAGACGTATTTGCATGTCAGTGTACTTAATTTTGAGGGTTTCGTGATTATCGAGGGGATGAAAGGTTATGGGGGAAAGCGGGAGAATGGGGATGATAAACCTATCAGCCATGATTTAATGTCAGTGTAGACACGATTACCAGAAATGCATAATTTCCTTATCGTACTGGATGCATTCAGGAAAAGATGTGATCTTTAGAAGAAGTATGTATTGCACCTGAACTGGAGGGGCACAGCAGGAGGTTTGCTTTAGATCTTTGGGAGAGTTAAATCTAGATAGCAGAAGTATTGAAAACAACACTATGGAGCAAAGTTTGCATTTGGCAGTGATGCACTAGATACAGCGGGCAGTTTGTCTGTGAGAAGGGACAGGCTCTAGATTCTGCAAAGGTGCAGTCAGTGTGATGGGTTAAAATGTGTCTACTTTCATATAAGAAGCATCAAGAATGAGCGTTCAGAACTCTAAATCTGGATCAATACTTCGAACTGTCATTTTGTGGCCATTATGGATAATTGAATACCAAACAGGCAGGAAAGGTTGTTGGATGATCCAGCGTTTAGATGTTTCAAAAAGAATTGGGTGTGTGGGGAGGAAAACAAATGGAGGATTGGCATTGCTAATCAGTGATAATATCACAGCTGCATAAAGGAAGATCGTCGATGAGGGTTTGTTTACAGAGTCAGTATGGGTGGTAGTCAGCAACTTTCATATTAATATTCCAGTGACAGGGAGGAAGGGAGTTGTCAGAAAATGGGTAAGATGCATGGATGGTCGTCACACTGCAGCAGCTTAGTTACCTATGGGTCATTGATGTGGCAACAACTGTAAGTTCGTTTGCAGTTCAGGTTGCTACACTGTAGAGCGGACCTGGACGGTTTGCAGCGCCTCAGAAAGAGTTTTCCCAGAATGTTGTTAGAATCGGAGATGATGAGTCACCAAAAGCCTTTTGACAATTTTGGATGATTTGTCCTCGAGGTTTGATGTTGAAAGGCGATTGAAAGAAATTTATAAAACACCCAAATTTGCAAAGTCCCTTCATACCGGGCACAGGGCAAAATGTTTGAAAGAATATGCATGAGATAGTTTGTTTTTACAAAGAGGGTGTTAGATGTCCGGAATATATTGCCAAGGAAGTGGTAAAATTGGATATAATAGCAAAGGTTAACAGGTAATTTGATAGTCGGATGAACATGTCAACGATATAGCGATCTTGACCATGTGAAGGCAGATGGTATTATATTAGAGTAGCACACCGATCGTCACAGACATGCTGGTGGAAGCGTCTGTTCCTGTATTGTACTTTTCTTAGGAGAATTTTAGCTTTGGAGAGAGGCTGGACTTAAATTGAACTTTTTTTTCTTTAGAGCAAAGGCCTTATTGTGAAGGCATGGTTCATGTGAACAAGTTTTTAGGGAGCACGAGCAGAGCGAGCAGAAAACAGCTGCTCCCCTGAGTCCAATGAGGGGACACAAATAGAAATTGAAAGGCACAAGGCATTGAAAAGACTGGAAGATAATCTCCGAGGTTCTCTGATTCTCTGCTCCAACAGACACAAATAGAAACTCGCAGGCAATGTCATTGGCTCATTGTCCACTCTTCACTTCGGGGAGGGGGAGCATGCTTTTGCACACAGAGGGATGCTTGTATATCGCCAATGCATCACTCTCCGACCACAAAGACTGGAAAGAAAATTGGAAGTTGCACTGGGTAGGAGACAAAATGTACACGTCATGTTGGCCTACAAGCAGGAGAACATCAGTTGCATCATTTCTGAATCACACTGATCAAACACAAAGGGAAATATTTACCAAGCTTGGCTTACATTATGAGGTGAACGATCCACTAGTTAGGCAGAAAACAAGTAAAAACTTTCAATGTACATTCGCGACGTAACGGTCTGGGATACCGTTACTATGTGTGGTCACCCGAACACACCAAATAGGAACAGAAGCAGGCCACTGAGCAATTCCAGTTTACTAGAATTCAAATCAATGAGATCATGACCAACAGAAAGAGCTGGCAAAGTTCAAATCTGATTTGTATCCACAAATGCAGCCAGGCTTGCTGAACATTTCCGGGAATTGCTGTTTTTCTTTCTGATTTGCAGCACTCTCAGTTCTTTGGTTTTTTTCTATGCAAAAAGATCGTGGCTGATTTTTTTTAGATGCAACTATGCTTTCTTACATATTCATTGAGGATTTTTCACCTGTCATTGATCGACAATATATTGACATCAGCATGAATACAAAATTTAAATTATTTGCATCCATTACCAAGCACCCCCAAATTTTTGAAATGGGCACCTCCTTCCTCTAAAGTAATGGATGTCTATTTCTTGAATATGGACTATGCATTCACAACTTGGATGAGAAAGTAAAAGCGACAATTATTATGTTTTCAAATGACTCGAATTCTGTCGTGTTGCGGATCATGTGGAAGATAGTGTCAGTTTTGAGTTTGATAATGCTCATTTGTTCAATTCACAGGTCTACGGCACATAGAATTTAATCCCAAAACGTGTGAGCTGATGCATTTTTGAAATCTAATAGGATACGGATGTGCACAATGTATGTTAACTCCAGCCCCACCCCCCACCCCACTGGACGTATTGAGAAACTATGGAAACTTGGTGTGCAAGTTACTAGGTCACCGAAGAGTTGAACGCCTGTGAACAGGGTTATACGGTGGACATACGTGTTGTTTGCACTTTGGAAGCACATTAGGGATATACAGTGCTTCTTCTTGGAGTTATTTACCGAGACATTTACAAATTGGAAGCAAGGAAGTCTTCTTACAAAATTATAAATCATTGCATCAACCATAGTGGGATTACTGAGTGTAGCTGTGTTCACCACACTTTTGGAAAGTCCTGCTTCCGCCTCAGACATAATAGACGAGATTCAGAATGAAGTTACCTGGGATGGAAGTTCTCAGTTATGACGAGTGACTGGGAAGGCTGAATTTGTTCTCCTTGGAGCCCGGATGCTGAGGACGAATGGGAAATTATGCGGCAAATAGATAATGAAAATCTTTTATCCCATGAATGCCGTGTCTAAGACCAGAGTGCATCAGTTTCATAGGTGCAGTAGTTGGTCCAAAATAGAATGTGCTGCCTGAGTGCTTGATGAAGGCATTTGCTATGTTTCATTTGAAAGAAAGGCCAACATTCCATTCACAAGTCAGTGACAACGATGTTGAAGTGGGTCTGTCTTCACGTGTAGCAGCAGACGAGGTCAAGATCAAGATTACATTGTGAGTCAGAGTTAAATATAGGGACAGGGCAGGTCATTTGTCCCCACAGCGCTGTGCCTATGGATTCGATTGAAGGAATGAGCTGGTCTGTACTTATTGCATTGCTGTTATCGTTCAGTCCCGAAGTATAGACAGAGTAGGTTAATACAACTATGGTTCTGGATTCATAAATACACCCGGAGCAGACTGTTGGGAAAAGCAGTGCTGTCATCACAAGTATAGTCATAGCAGATCAACAGCAACCATAGTGCTGTGGGTCTGAGGTCGTACGCAGAGCCAGAGCATGTCAGTTATGAAATAGTGCTGTGAGATTTCAGTAACATGTATACTCACAGCAGGTCAATATTAACCAGATTGCTATGTATCCAGAGTCACCTTTGGAGGCAGAGCAGAGAAGTGAAACCAAGGCATTCTGGAGCTGGAGTTAAATGCCGAGATAGCACAAGTAAATTTGACCAGGAGTCATATGAAGAGACACAGCATGTCAGTGGCAAGAACATTATGGAGGTTCTGGTGTCACATGTAGAGAGACACAAAGCCAGTGCTTAACACAATGGTTTGTATCTGAAGTTACGTGCAGAGCCAGATAGGACACTAATAGGCACATGTCGAGTAAAAGCAGATAAGCACTACTACAGTGTTGTTGGCCAAGAGTCGCATGCAGTTGTCGAACAGATGAGTGCTAACCGCAGTGCAGGATGTCTTCAGTCACCAGGACAGACAGAGCATGTCAAATTAGCCACAGAGCTGTGCATCTGGAGGCATAGTTGGAGACAGAGTAAGTCAGGGGAAATACAGTGCTTCTGTCTGGAGTTACTTGCTGAGACATTGACAACAATAGAGTAGTGGATGAATGGAACGCAAGGAAAGCAATGTCAGGGACACATGGATAACATGGGAGATTCTGAATTGAGTGAAAGGGAAAAAAAGAGACACACATCGGTTTTGGAAGCATATATTGGAAAAGAACGATGAAGAATACAAGGAAGGCAGGAAGGCACACAGCAGGGGATTAGGGGAGCAAGAAAGAGCCATGACATTCCCAAGCAGAGTAAAGGGAAGTTCCAAGATATTAGATGCTAGCATTAAAACCAGGAGCATAACGAGGAAGAAAATGGACCACACATGGATAATGGGGGGATCCTGTGCTTGGATGAAGAGGTTGAGAATGAGACAATGATGAATACTTTGCATCGGCATTCACTCAATAAAAAGACCTGGAGGAGAATGGAATATGTGCGGAGTATGCAGATATGCCAGGACACAGTGAGATCAAGAAAGATGTGGTTTTGAATCTATTGAGAAGCATTAAGATAGGTAAGTTGCCAGTGCTTGAAAGTATCTACCGCAGTTATTTGAGAGAGGGAAGAGAAATGTTTGTTGGGGCTTGGAACAAGAGATTTTTGTCATCGCTAACCCCGTAAGAGATCCCGGACACTCGCGAATAGCTATTGTTTTTCCTGTATTCAAGAAGGGAATTAGGGGTAATACAGGAAATTGAAGGCCAGTCAGTATCACATCGGTGTTTGAGAAGATTTTGGAGAGAATTCTTTGGAATACAATTTACATACATTTGGAAATGAATGGTCTGATTAGGGACAGTTAACATGCGTTCGTGCAGTACAGGTCATGTTTTGCTGACCTAATTGACTTTTTGAACAGGTCACAAAGATGATCGAGAGGGGTAGAACAGAATAGTTTACTTCCATGCATTTTAGTAAGTGTTCTGAAAAGATACTACCTGGTGGACTCATTCAGAATCTTAAGATGCTTGGGATCCCTGGTGACGTGGCCATATGTATACAATTTGGGGTTATCCAAAAAAGGAAGAGGATGACTGTAGAAGGGTATTTGTATTCTGAAGGTCAGTGACTAATGGTTGCCCACAAAAGTTCTTATTGGGACCTCTACGTATTCTGATATGTCTAAATGATTTAGTTTGACATGCAGATGTAGAGCCAGAGTATATCAGTGATGTTCACATTACTGCGGGTCCAATATCACAGAATTACAGACATGTGCAACAGGGAAACAGGACCTTTTGTCCAACTACCTCATTATTTACCATTTGGCCCTTTTATCTCTCAATGTTTCCTTCTCATATGCCCATCCAGATATTTTTAAAATGTTGTAACTATCGCAGTGTTTATTGCATCTGCTGGCACCATCTACTGTGTGAAAAAAGTCACTGTTCATGCCCCTTTTAACAATTTTCCCTCTCACCCTTAAACAAATGCTCTCCAGTTTTGGACTCCCCTACTGTCGGGGAAAGGTATGAACTTTTCAGCTTATCCATGCCCCTCATGATTATGTAAACTTTTATAAGGTCACCCATCGGCTCCCGGGAATAGAAACAACAGCTTGCTGAGGCTCTCCCTGAAGCTCAACCACTCAAACCTTGGCAAAGTTCTTAAAATCCTTTGTGTTGTGGGAAGTGTTGTAGGTCTGGAATCAAGTGCAGAAGCTGCGTGGACCAGTGTCAACTGCAGTGCTGTGAATTGGTGTCACGTGTAGATAGATATCAGGTCAGTGGGAACTGCTGTGCTTTGGGCTCGCTCTCAAATGTAGAGACAGGACAAATCAATGGCAACCCCGGAGCTTTGCGTCTGGATTTGCATGTTGAGATAATGCAAGTCATTGGTAATCACCGTGTTTTGTGCCTCGAGTCACATGCAGATAGAGAGTAAGTATTTTCAAAGCAAAATTCCGTCGACCATGCGGCACGCATTGAGGCAGAATAGATTAGTAGAACACCCAGTGCTTTGTGTCTGTTGTTTCAGAGCTGGTCATTCATAATAGTACTGTGAGTCTGTAGTCATTTGTAGATAAGCGCAGGTTGGAGTAAACACACTGCTGTGGGTCTGATTCAAATGCAGATGCAGAGCAGGTAAGCGGTAACCACAGTTCTGTGTGTCAGGAAGCGGATGTAGAGAGTGAGCAGGTCAGTGGAAACCACAGGCCCGTGGGTCTGGAGTCACATGTAGAGACAACAAGTTAATAATATATACACTGTTGTGATTCTGGAGTCACATGTAGAGACATACATGATCAGTGTTGCCCACAGTGGTGTAGGTTTGGAGTTAGAAGCAGAGATAAAGCAGGTTGTGGTAAACATAATGCATTTGGCCCGGAGTTATATAGAGCAGTTTAGTGGTAGATACTGTTCTGTGGGTCTGGATTAGAATGAAGAGACAGTGTAAATGAGAATATTTACAGTGCTGGTGTTCTGGAGTCACAGGTAGAGGTAGAGTAGATGAGTGCTGTGAATCTGGATTCACATATGTAGCCTGAGCAGATCAGTGATAACCACAATGTTTTTGGTCTGATGGCTCGTGCAGAGAGAGAGCACACGAGTGGAAAATATTGTGCTGTTGTTCTGATGCTGCAGAGAAAAGCACACAGAGCCGAAACATAAAGCTCAATAACACCATTCTTGGCAACAATGTTTTCTGGTATCCAAAGATCCCTGTGTCTCAGTGGTTAGCATTGCCATATCACAATGCCAGGGACCAGTGTTTGATGACAACTTTGGGCGACATTCCGTGTGGAGTTTGCACATTCTCCTCGCCTCTGCCTGGGTTTCCTTCAGCTCCTCTCGTTTCATCGCACAATCTGATGATGCGCAGATTAGGTGAATTGGCCATGCTAAAATGTCCGTAGTGTTCAGCGGTATGTTGGCTGTGTAAATTAGTTCATTGAAATGTGGATTAATCGGTGAGGGGAATGCTTCTTGTTGGGTTACGCTTCAGACTCTCAGTCTAGCCTTGTTGACGCAAGGAAGCTATTTCCTCACTGTAGGGATTACATGAATCTATGATGTTGTGGGTCTGGCGTAAGACACAGTACAGACCAGTAGTAACAAGAGTGCAGTGCAGACAATAAGGAGGTGAGTGATAACCAAGGTGCTGTGAAGCGGGATTCAAAAGTAGAGACAGACCAAGTCATTGGTAATCATAATGCGGTCTACCTTGAGGCAGACATGGAGACAGAGCACATCGATGGTAACCAAAGCGCTGTGCATCTCAGGTCACCTACAGAGAGAAAACAGATCTTTTGGAAGCACAGCTTTGTGTCACATAGTGAGATACAGTAGGTCAACGGTATGCATAGGGTTGCAGACGTGTACTCACATGGAGATGCAGAGCAGATTTGTGGTACTGTCAGTGCTTGTTTCTGGAGTCACAAGTAAAGGCAAAGTAGTCCATTGTAAACTGGGTGTGGATTCGCAAATTAGTCCACAGCAGGAAGGTAGTACCCACAGTGCCGTGGGTCAGGCATCACTTGTGGACACAGTTGAGGTGTGCAGTTACCACAACCTTGTCGGTTGCAGTCACATAGTGACAGATATATGTATTCACGGGTATTCGGGGAATCATTGAAGATTTCCACAATGATCGTCAGTTGATCTCCATGCGCCAACAACTCCTTGGAAAATGATACTAAGTGCAAACTGCCTCAATGCCATTCCAATCTATATCATTCAAGACCGAAAGCCTGGACTCTGGAGTAAGCTTGGCACGTTTTGTTGGTTCCCACCATCAAGTAATCCATCTGTTATTTTACAAATGGCGCAGTCACTCGCTTGCTCAGCACAAGTAGGAGATCGATACCACAGATTGTGGACAGGAATGAATGAAAGTAAACATGATTGGAAGGCAACATTTTGCAGAAAATGTTCAAGGCTGTTGAAAGAATATTGTGTTCAATTTGAGGGACTGGCGTATGACGGCATAGAAACTGTGCTACGATTTCACAACACCCTGTTTACACCCTATTTCTCAACTGTGAGCAGATCTGAGAAACAGATCTCAGAAATGTTTAATGTTGGATCAAATAAAATATGGGTTTACATGAACGGTGCATGGACTTCGTGGGTTACGTTTTGAGGAGACCTGTATTTTCTGGAATTGTAAAGGTGAAGCGGTGACCTGATTGATGTCTTCAATATACGACCAGCAAAAGACAGTGAATATAAAGATATTATGACATAGATCCATCGAGTTCATGCCGACCCCCGAAGAGGTTCAAGACCAGATGAAATTCTTCTCCTCCCCCTTTTATCCTTGATTCAGCAAGTCTAATTCAACTAAACTGCGACATATTTGGAATGTGCGAGACAACTAGAGAAGTCAACTGAAACCCAACAGAGATGAGGTGAAGTTACAAACTCTGCACAGCCAGTGTACAATTGTGGAATGGAGCCTCGGCCCTGGTGCTGTGAGATGGTAATGCTGACCAATGATCCACTGTACTGTTCAATATAGGAAATCGAAATATGGCAAACATTCCTTGATATGGTTCAACACGATATTTCATGATATAACACGATATAATATAATATAAAGCAATGCTAGGTCATAAATTGCTCCAGTGTTGACCCCATTAAGTGAGAAAGTGCAACTCGGGATACGAAACTGATTCCTGGGCTGGTGTGACTGGTGCATGAAGTGAGGAATGATCGGTTTGAATTTATTTTTTCTTTCTGTTCTTCCCCAGCACCATGGTGTGTATGTGCAGTTGCGAGACACAACGAGAAACAACAGGTGTATAAACCTTTATTCATTTTCCACCAACAGGAAGGAAGGAAGTACCACAGGGGCCTGTGACAAAGAGCAAAGTACCATGATCAAAAAGATGAAGGGAAGAGAAGGGATAAAATCAAAATAGAGTAGGAGGGAATCAATAAAACACTCCACACCCTGCTGTGCACGCCTGTCGCCGAAAATCTCGAGGATATTGGCAGGCACCATGTGCTCCCTCTTTAGGGACATCCGGACTCAAACGTAACCACACAGGACGGATAGGCAATCGGTCATAACCATCGTCTCCACGTCTCGCTGCCGATTTATGACCAACCTGGGCAGGTCCAGTGGCAGACCCACGAGGAGTATCTCCGACCTCTCCATCTCTATTGTAACTGGGTGCCCAAAGATCAGGAGCATGGGGGAAGAGTCCAACCAAAAGCAGAGGAGACGCTTTTCAAGAAACTCAAATTTAAACACCCCACATATCAATGGTCCACGAACGCCACAGTACCACAGAACAAGCAGTTGGGCTGTATGTCAGTCAACCATCGCAATCTTCACCTAAGCCTGTGTCTTCTGATCCTGGTCTCTCATGTTGAATGGAACATCTTCTCTCATCCACTCCATCGAGGCCTTTCAGTATTCTATAAGTAACAATTTGCTCACCCTTCATCCTTCGACCCACATTCCTAAAATTTTCCTCATACGTTAAGCCTTACATTCCTGGGAGTATTGTCCTCCAGACATGCTCGCGGACCAGCTCATCCTTCCTGAGATATAGGACCAAACTTGCTCACAATGATCAAAATTGGGTCTGGTCAGACTAGAGCCTTATAAAGCTTCAGAACTGTATCCCTTTATTTTTATTCTCGCTCCGACCTGTCTTGTTTATAATCGTGCAAGTGTGATTCTCCTCACTATTGATATACAAGGGAGAGGGAACAGAATATTTTTCTTTACTCCGGTAGAAAACGTAAAATGATGCACTCAGTCAGCGATGCCCACATCCGTGAAAGATTTTATTTATTAATTTCTAAAAGATTCACCTGAGTTGCCAACAGAGTGTGTCATGCTTTCATGATGTCAAATATTTACCACCTTCTTGGAACAGATTAACTGCCGGTTGTCATTCTGTCGACTTCAAACGAAGTTATGCAGCTATTCTGGAATGAATCACAGCACCATTTGTTTAAAGGTGAAAAACAGAAACTATGAGCAGGGATAGATCATTCAAGCATTCGAGCCTGCTATAACATTCATTGTGACCTTTGGTGATCATCCAACACTATCCCCTGTTACTGTTTTCTCATCATACCCTTTGATCCATTTCATTCCAGGAGCCATATCGAATTACTTCGAAAAACAATATTCAATTCTTTCGCCATGACTGCTTTAAGTGGCAAATAATTCCACAGTCTCCGCGCTGTCCGAGTCAGGAAAGTTCCCCTACCTCTGTCCAAAATGGCCTATCCTGAATGCCTTAGACTGAGACACCTTTTGTTTTGAACTTCTCTGGTCATCGCGAACATGCCCTGCGTTTAACCTATATACTCTTGCTAGAATGCTACAGATTCAGGCAATTCCGCCCCTCAAGCCTCTTTCCGAACTTTAAGAACAGAGATAAGTAAAAGCAATCTTCATTAAGAGAGTGGCCAATCATTGGAATTCGTTGCAACAGAAGTTTACATGGGCGAAGTAACTACATTCAGTTCGAACTGAGAGGGATAGGTTCCTCATTATGAAGTGAACCTAAAGTTACCATGAGATGGCGAGGGATTTTTTTGAGAAAGGTACCAGGCAGGATTGAATGCCAGAGAAGACTCGATGGCCTGAATTTGTGCTCCTATTCGTATGGTCTCATGGGCTTTATCATCAGTTCGTCCTTAAAATTGGCTAACTGCAAGCAACCTGATCCAAAATGATGTGGAGACAAGTAGCTTAACGTCTACCATTGGTAGCATGTTAGAATGTATTATAAAGGATTTATCAGTAAATTATTTAGAAATTCAAACTATCATGAAACACACTGAGCACGTATTAACGGTAGATTTAGCGGTATTGTCACATGTGCTGATATGAAATGAAAAAGGCTTGCTATCTCGGCAAGTCTTACCATAGAAGTACATTATCGTAAAAGAACAGAGTGCAGAAATACATTGTTAAAGCTTCAAACACGCAGCAGAGAGAAAACAAAGATTAGACTTTCGCAGGTTTGTTTCAAAGGCTGTGATCAGATCTTGAATCGATTGATATGTGAATTAAAATATTTAAATCTTCTGCCCGTCAGAACAGGGTGAAAGATAGTATAATCCTGGTGAGGTGTGGGATCTTTCACTCTGCTGGCTGCTTTCCCGAAACAGCGGGAAGCGTAGATGGAGTCAATAGATTGTAGACTGATCTGTTGATACACTGGGCATGTTCATGACTCTATGGTATTCTTTGCGGTACTGGGCACAGCACTTACCGTACAAAGTTGTGATACACACAGATAGGATACATTGAATAGTGCACCGAGAAATAAAAATTAAGCTTGTTGATGTACAAAATGAATTTCCATCGCCCTCTGAGAAGGTAGAGACATTCTTGTGCATTGTTCACCGTAACATTGATGGGGAAGCTCTGGACAGGTTGTTGGTGATCGCTACGTCTGGTAACGCTCCTGGCAATCTTCATCTTAGCACCACTGACGCAGACACATGTATGTATTACACTCAGCCATGACTTAATTCTTGACACTGATACTGGAGTTCAAATGCCACAGGTGCAATGTCAATCCGGAACAGCTGGCTTGCCGAAGGGTGGGTTTGAGGTGGGGCATGGGTTGTGGGGGCATGTGCGGAGGTCGGTGGGTGGGTGGGAGCTTAACATTTCTTATCATGGTAGTTGATCTTACCCCAGCGTTGTATACTTTCGATGGTGATGTAACAATGACTGTTCACCGTGGACTGTCTCTTTAACAAGTCGAGAACACAGAACTTCAGAGATTATTAACTACAGAGACTCTGCAAGCGCGTTGAACAGGGCTCCTTTGCTTCGAAGATCTCACTGTGACTCTGCAGAACTTGTTGGGCGATAATATAAACTCTGCCGTTGCTCCTCCCAACGCGTGATTTTGGGGAGGTCAACACTGATAATGGGAGGTTTAATATTAAGTCGGTTGCCACAGGTGGTTTCATAAATCAGGAATTGATGTGAACGACCCTTCACAGAATGAAGACAGCATTTAACCATTTCCGGACAGGCCTGCCACTGAGTTAGATCCTTCTGAGTTTGGAGATTGACGCTGTGGCACGAAGTGCAGCCAAGATAAAAGTTAAGACATCCAGAAGGAGACTTAAAGGACAAAGATAGAGCATTAAATAAAGGTCAAGGGAGTGATGATGGAGCAAGAGAGAAGCATAATGGAGCTTGCAAGATTAACAGGAGAGGAGGCAAAATATTGTAAATACAGGTATTACATAGAAATTGAGGTGCAATCCGTAATGAGGGTCACAGAGACAGAAGAGAGAATACTGTGAGGTGTGCAGAAGTAAAGTAAACGGTTTAGAAAGCGGGATCAGTTCCTGCTGATTGGAGAGTGGCTCATGTTGTACCACTTTTTTAAGAAAGGTGGGAGAGAGAAAGCAGGAGATTATAGACCAGTTATTCTGACCTCAGTGGTGGGAAAGATGCTGGAGTCTATTATAAAGGTTGAAATTACGACACATCTGGATAATAGTAACAGGATAGGTCAGAGCCAGCATAGAAATCATGCTTGACTTATCTTCTAGAATTTGTGAGGAAGTAACTCTGAAGTTCCGGTAGATGTAGTGTACCTGGACTTCCAGAAAGCTTTTGATAAATTCCCACATAGAAGGCTCGTGAGAAAAATTAGAGCACATGGTGTTTGGGGCAAAGTACTATCTTGGAGTGAAAGTTGGTTGGCTGACAGGAAATAAAGAGTAGTGATAAATGGCTCCATTCTGGAATGGCAGGCAGTGACCAGAGTGAAACCGCAGGGATAAGTGCTGGGACCGCATCTTTTTACAACATATATTAATGATATGGAAGATGGTATTAGTGATAACATTAGCAAATTTGCTGATGATACTAAACTTGGTGGCAGGGTGAAATGTGAGGAGGATGTTGGGAGATTACACGATGACCTGGACAGGTTAGGTGAGTGGTCAGATTAATGGCAGATGCAGTTTAATGTGGATGAATGCATGTTTATCCACTTTGGTGGCAAGAACAGGAAGGCAAATGGAATCAACTTAGGTAAAGGGGCAGTTCAACCAGATCTGGGTTTTCTTGTACACCAGTCACTAAAGGTAAGCATGCAGGTACAGCAGGTAGTGAAGGAGGCTAATAGCATGCTGGACGTCATAACAAGAGGGATTGAGTATAGCTGCACAGGGCCCTTGTGAGACCACTCCTGGAGTATTGTGTGCAGTTCTGGTCTCCAAATTTGCGGAAAGACACACTGGCTAGCGAGGGAGTGCAGCGTAAGTTCACGAGTTCAATTCCTGGAATGGTGGGACTAACTTACACTGAAAGACTGGAGTGACGGGGCTTGTATGCCCTTGAGTTTAGAAGACTGAGAGGGGATCTGACTGAGACATATAAGACACTCTGGAGGCAGGAAACATGTTTCTGCTGATGGGTGAGTGCTGAACCAGAGGACACAACTTAAAAATGCAGGTAGACCATTTAGGACAGAGATGAGGAGAAACATCTTCACCCAGAGAGTGGTGGCTGTGTGGAATGGTCTTCCGCAGAAGGCAGTAGAGGCCCAGTCGTTGGATTCATTTAAGAAAGAGTTGGATAGAGCTCTCAAGAATAGTGGAATCAAGGGTTATGGAGATAAGTCAGGAACAGGATACAGATTAAGGATGATCAGCCATGATCATATTGAATGGTGGTGCAAACTCGAAGGGCAGAAAGGCCTACTCCTGCACCTATTGTCTATTGAAATACAGGTATAGACAATAACGAGTGGGAGAGAGAAACTCGATAAATGTGTTCAAGTATAACGCAGAGCAGAGAATGAAGAGAGAATTGTGCGTGATTAATGAGGGACAGTGAAAGAAGATGAATGGGTTCAAGAGGAAAAAACAGGAACAAAAAGTAATGAAAGAGAGATATTGGAAAAAGATTGGAGAAAGAGAGATTGGGCAAGGTGAGTGAAAGAGTGTTTGAATGAAGACTTTACAGGGAGAGTGAACGATATATTGTGTGACATAGGTGAGGGAGTAACAATAACAGCGTTCAAGATAGAAACGTTGACAGAGACATAATGAGGGAGGAGAGAGAAATTAATGAATTGTGAAAAGATAATCAGCAGCACAGATAGATAGAGAGAACCTCAGTGTGATCTATTTTGTTCCTGATATCTTCGGATGTAGTTCAGCAAATGGCAGCTCGAGGGCTGTACATTAATCTACTCTCGTATCGATCCTGGTTCCAAACATTCATGTCTATACGCTTGCGTGGAATAACATTTTCACAGTGAGGTCTGAAGTTGGTTCAAGACAGAGTGATAGAAAATCTTTCAGCGATAGGGATGCAATAAGGTGGTGTCGGGATCTCAGATGGTGTGGGAGAGACGAAGGACATCTCACAGATCACTACTGTCTGAAAGCACATCATCATTGTCTTCACTCACCCTTCATTACATTTTATTCACAAGACGTGGTGCACATTGACCAGTCCGTCATTTGTTGTCCATCCCTATTAGCGCCCCTTGAGAAAAGAATGCAGCTGAACTCCTTCATGAACTGCAGTTGTCAGTGTGCTGCACGCAGACTAACAAAAAGCCGTCAGAGAAGCAATTAGACAATTTTGACCCAGTGACCTTGAAGGAACTCTCGAAATATTTCACTTTCCTTTCATTCCTATTCATTCACTTGAAATGAGAGGCACTTGTTCGGCCAACATTTTTGCTCTCCAGAGATTCCTTTGACAAGTTGTTGGTGGGCTGTGCTCTTGAAACAAAGCAGTCTGTGTGCTCTGTGTAGACCAGTAATTCCATATGAGAGGGACATCGAGAACTTAACCTGTGAAAGTGAAGGAATTCGATATACTTGCACGTCACGATGGTGAGTGGCTTGGAGAGGCTGTATTCCCATGCGTCTTCATTCCTTGTCCAGCGATATGGAAATGGTCACTGGGTAAAAAGGTGCTCAGTCAGGAATTCGGGTGAATTTCTGATATGCATCTTGTAGAAGGTACATACTGTCACTGAGATTTGGTGGTCGAGCGAGTGATATGTGTGTGGATGCTCTCTCAATCAAGTGAACTATTTCGTCCTGGATCGAGTCACTTGAGTGTAATTGGAGCTGCAAAGATCCAGGCAAGTGGGTTTCACACAACACAGTTGTGCCTTCTCAATGGTGAATAGATTTTCTGAGTAGCGAGAGTTGGAAGTAAGTGGAGGGGAGAGTAAGGAGCTGAATTAGTCGCTGTAGGATTTCTCACCTCTGAATCGCTCTTTAGCCACTGTATATATAGGGCTGGTCCAGTTTAGTTCTGGCTCAATTTTCAGACCCAAGATGTTGGTAGTTGAAAGCTGTGGGTGGCAGAGTGGGGAATGGCTGGTTGTCCGTGTGAAGTATAATGTAGATACCACTTAAAGTCTAGTGGAATGGTTTGATTTTCTCTTAAGGGTAAGCCTCAGGACATTAAATGTTGGTAGGGTGCAAATCAGTGAGGATAACACAATTGAAGTCCAAGTGAAAACAAGCACTGAAGGACTGAGAAAAGGGCCAACTGGGAAGTCTACGAGGAGTGATAAGCGGTGAAGGCATGACTAGATAACCTGAAAGATAATTGGGTTTATGAAAGTGTTTGTCAAACAGACTGAGGCTGGGGCTGTTGCACTGATGGTCTGTGTCAGCAGTCCGTTTTCCCTTTGCAGTTTTCACCAATGATGCTGACACGTGTGTCGATTCTGGTTCTTTAACAAAGTTAGGTTGTCCTTGTTTATATTGAATAGGGATCGTGAAGACACAGTTTCTGATATGTCTGTAGAGGGCTACTTTCAATAGTAGGAGGGAATTGGCAAAATTATCCCTGTTCATGATATTTTCTAGTTTCTTTATTTTTAGCAGTTTGTTGGAACTATCCTGGCGACAGATAAGCAGCTACAAAAAAGGATGTTCCATGCTTCAACAGATGTTTATCATCACGTTTCTCTCCGAAATCTATCCTGTACATACGAATCTGAGTTTGAATTTGCCTTTTGGAAAGTGGTGCGTTTTGGGATGTTGCAGAAATTGGAACAACTCCCTCGCTAACTTGCAACAGAGACGTTTGGGTTTTCAACGACGTGAAGTTATTCAAAATTTTGTTTTCATTCTTTTCCTGTTTCATACGTGGTGTTCAAACAAATTTTGTTTTCCATTAAAACGTACTGTTTGACCAGCTACACCACTCCTGGAATTTCCACTGTCCAACAGCCTAAGAAAGAATGTTCGGCTCTGGTGCACCATCTTAAAATATTTTGAGGGAGTCCGGCATTCTCCATAACAGATGCCAATCTGAATGGAACGGCCCCATACTTCTTTCCCATCCAGGACAAACTTGGGACACACAGGCTGCATCTACTCTCTGACATGCTTCTCTAAAGTTCAATCTCGGTCTCAGAGAGATATTAGCCAATATGACAGTTTCCAAACGTCCAAGAGAGACTAATCCCAATTCAGGCATTCCTGAGAAGGTTTAGTTGCCGTTACGACAGACATATGTCAATCGTCCCCGCCAATGCCACTCCCCCAGGTTTCCGGACACAAACAAATCTGCATTGCTGATCACCTGCGTCTAAATTCACACACGAAACATCTCGCCATACATCTGGGAAATGGGCATTCTATTTATTTTGGCTGAATAGGTTCGGAAAGAACAGGGGGAAATGAAGGGAAATGTGTGCATGGTTTCCGGAGGCCACGAAGGAAGTAATTTAATCTCATTGAAAACCCCAGAGATACTCAGAAGTGCGCATGCTCCCAAACGCTCGCAGATAAACGAATATGTTGTCATCCAGATCGGAGAGAATTGAAGTTTGAGAGAATTTAGGTAATTCAATAAACTTCTGAATCTTGTATTAATAAATTTGACAAATTGAATTCATGAATCGAAGCGAAATCAGCGCACAATGGAAACAGTTCCCTGTCGTCCTCGTACTCTCAATCCAACAGAACTGAAGGCAAACACAGCTGTTCAGTCCCATAAGTGCAGTTAAATATCTGAATGGACTGGGCCAACCTTTCATTTGCAAATTGAAAATTCAATATCTGACTTAAACGCCAAAGTTTCAAAGATTCAATGTCTGCTCCTTGTTCTCACAGTGATTAGTAAACCAGTCTGTATCGTGGACGTTTACGATTCAATTCACTGGGCAGGCAAGTCTAATGATTTCAATTAAATAATGAAAACATGTCACTGGAATTAGATTTTCAAATTAAAGATCATTCCGCTGATTGGAATTTTTTCATGCCCATCAGGATTGTACGTCGAATACATACATGGTGAATTTTCTTTTGAATCAGGGATTGGAGTCGGAAACAATCCCCTGAGAAGAAAATGCCAATTCTTCAAATTCCAGTGAAAAGCTTCATAAGTGTTTTCACACGGAAATGGGACTGAATCGGCATTCCTGCAAATCCAATGAACTTTCATGTAGGAACATTTGCTGGAAAAAGATGATTTTGAACCGAGTGACACCAGCCACCTCCGAGTTAATGTTGCGAAATCTGGCAGAATTCTCATATAATCTGATAGTTATTGAGTAACTTGCAAACAGTGACGAGAACAAGACACAGTAAACCAGTTTGTAACGTTTGTCTTTCTTTCCTTTTTTGCTAACTTTTGCATGGTAACTGTGCATTTTCCAGTTATTTGCAGACACTAATTTTGCTTCTTCCCATCTCCCATTTGTATTGAAGTAGTGAAAATTGAATACCACGTACCTTCAAATAAAATTAAACGTATGGACATAATTCTTCACGCATGCAAAGAGTAAGAGTGACCTGAGTGCTGAGTGAATCTCAAGCTTGCGTATATGACAGGAGAATTTGAATGACAAAATACACAATAACTGAAGTATGATTCAGAGTCAGAATGAACCTGACGATCAGTGCATGTACAACAAAAGAATCCCAGAATCCTGTACATTCATGAATCTGACAGCAGGAGACGGGGAAAATCTCTTGGTCAAATACAGAAAGAGACACTGTTCAATACCGAAGGAATTCCAAATTCACTGGCACTATCCGAGATCGCCACAAATGCGCACAAACCGCTGCAATTATCAAACACAGGCCACTTTGCACAAATGCTAACCATCGACCATTTAATTAAACTCTGAACCACAACTTTCCGATTGTAAAAATGGTCTGATGTCGAAGAGGGTGAACTATTAAACAATATTAAAAATTGTGTTTTATCGAACATCGTGTCCCTCGAGCTTGTGACCACCACTGCCATTCCCAAATTGGCCTGTCCAATGTCATCAAGACATTGTGTCCGCGCTTCTCCAATATGCAATCTTCATTGTTCAGGAATGTGAATACTTTTATTGGCCGTAATTCACATTTCTGAGACAGTTGGACAAGTTTACATTTCTGTCAGTTTTCCAGACAGAAGGCATTTTGAACGTTATTTATATCCATAACTCTTGGGTTTTTGCTGAAAATATTAGCGAAAAGCACCAGAGATGCTGTTGGCTGCCAATCTTATCAGATCGAATGGATCGGTTGGAGAGATGGTTAGAAGCGATGAGGAATTTGCAACAGCAACGGTATGTGATGGATGGCAGTTATACGAAAGGGGGAAGTCTCAGATACAGTCACACACATGGGGTTACTCCAGCAAAGTTAAGTGAGATAGTCAGCTAGTGCAGGGGTCTTTTGTGGATATCCCCATTTCCAGCAAATGTGCGCTTTTGGAAAATATAGGGCATGATGGATTCTCTGGGGAACGTACCAGGAACAGCCAAGTTTCTGATATTGAGACTGTCTCAAATGCAGCGACGGGTACGTGGGATTCCAAGAGATCAATTGTGTTAGGGGATTCTCTAGTCCGAGGTACAGAGTTAAGTTTCTGTGGCCAGCAGCGATAAAACAGAATGCTGTGTTGTTTCCCTGGTGGCAGGATCAAGGCTGTCTCAGAGAGGGTGCAGAATGATCTCACGAGAGAGAGGGGCCAGCAAAAGGTCATTGCCCACATTGGAACCAAGTCAAAGCAATTCTAAAGGTTGAGATTCTGAAGGCAAATAACAGGGAGTTAGGCAGAAATTTTGAAATGAGGTACTCGAGAGCAATAATATCCGGATTACTCCGGGTACTACGGCATGTTCAGCGCAGGAATAGGAGGAAAGTGCAGATAAATACATGGCTGAGGAGCTGGGGTATGGGAGAAGGATTCACATTTTTGGATGATTGGAATATATTTTGGGGTAGAAGTGACCTGTACAAGAAGGACGGATTGCATCTAACTTGGAAGGGGACTAATACACTTTCAGAGAAATTTGCTGGAGGATTTAAACTAGTAAGGTGGGGGCGTGGGACTCAGGGAGATAATAACGAATGAGATCAATCTGAGACTGGTATAATTGAGAACAGAAGCGAGTCAAATACTCAGGGTAGGTAGGGACAATACAGGACGAATAAATTAAAGTACAGTTATTTCAATGCAAGGGGCCGACCAGGGAATGCAGATGAAGTCATGGCATGGTTAGGAACATGGGACTGGGATATCACAGCAATTACAGAAACATGGCTCAGGAATGAGCAAGACTTGCAGCTTCATGTTTCATTCTACAAGATGGATAGAAAGGGAGGCAAGAGAGAGGGGGAATGGCAATTTTGATAAGAGATCGCATTACAGCTATGCTGAGGGAGGATATTCCCGGAAATACAACCAGGGAAGTTATTTGGGTGGAACTGAGAAATTAGAAAGGCATGATAACCTTATTGGAATTGTATTATAGACCTCTAATAGTCAGAGCGAAATTGAGAAACAAACTTGTTACGACATCTTAACTACCTGTAAGAATAATAGGGTGGTTATGGTAGGGGATTTTAACTTTCCAAGCATAGACTGGGACTGCCATATTGTTAAGAGTTTAGATGGAGAGGAATTTGTTAAGTGTGTACAAGAAAATTTTCTGATTCAGTATGTGGATGTACCAACCAGAAAAGTTGCAAAACTTCACGTTCTCTTCGGAACTAATGCAGGGCAGCTGACTAAGGTGTCAGTGAGGATGCACTTAGAGGCCAGCGACCTTAATTCTGTTGAATTTAAAATAATGATGGAAAAGAATAGACCAGATTTACACGTTGATTTTCTAAATTGGAGAAAGAACAATTTTGACGGTATTAGGTGAGAACGTTCGAAAGCTGATAGGGGGCAGATGTTCACAGATGAAGGGAGGGCTGGAAAACGGGAAGACTTCAGAAATTAGATAACGAGAATCCTGAGTAAGTAAACTCCTGTTAGGGTGAAAGGAATGACTGATAGGTATAGGGAAAACTTGATGACTAAAGACATTGAGGGTTTGGTTCAGAAAAAGATCCAAACATACGTAATGTCTAGACAGGATGGATCGAGTGAATCCTTAGAAGAGTATAAACGAAGTAGGAGTATACTTAAGAGGGAAATCAGGAGGGCAAAAAGGTGACATGAGATAGTTTTAGGAAATAGAATAAAGGAGAATCTAAAGACTTTTTACAAATACATAAATAACAAAAGGGTAATTGGGGAGAAAGTAGGGCACATCGAAGTTCAGCAAGGCGGCCTTTGTGTGCAGCTGTAGAAAGTAGGGGAGATACTAAATGAATATTTTGCATCAGTATCTACTGTGCTACTCTTTAAGAAGGGTGGTAAGGACAAGCCAGGTAACTATCTACCAGTGAGCCTGACGTAGGTAAGTTGTTGGAGGGAATGCTGAGGGACAGGATGTACATGTATTTGGAAAGGCAAGAGCTGATTTGGGATCGTCAACATGGCTTTGTTCGTGGGAAATTACGTCTCACAAAATTCATTGAGTTTTGTGAGGGAGTAAAAAGAGGATTGATGAAGGCAGAGCGGTAGATGTGATCTGTATGGATTTCTGCAAGGTGTTCGACACTGTTCCCCATGGAAGACTGATGAAAAAGTTTACATCTCACGGAATACAATGAGAATGAACCATTCGGATACAGAACTGGTAGAAAGGTAGAAGACAGAGGGTGGTCGTGGAGGGTTGTTGTGCAGACGGGAGGCCTGTGACCAGTGGAATGCCACGAGGATCGGTGCTGGTTTCTCTACGATTTTTCATTTATACAAATGATTTGGATGCGAGCATAAGATGAGACCAACATGAACAGTGAAGAGGGTTACCTAAGATTACAGCAGGATCTTGAACAGATTCGTCAGTGGGCTGAGAAGAGGCAGAGGATATTTAACATAGATAAATGTGATGTGTTGCATTTTGGCAAAGCAAATCTTATCAGGACTTATAAACTTAATGGTTAGGTCCTCGGGAGTGTTGTTGAACAAAGAGACCTTGGAGTGCAGGTTCATAAATCCTTGAAAGTGGAGTCACAGGTCGATAGTATAGTGAAGATGGCGTTTGGTATGATTTACTTTATTAGTCTGAGTATTGAGTGCAGGAGTTGGGAGATCATGTTGCGGCTGGGCAGGGCATTGTTTAGACCACTGATAGAATATTGTGTACAATTTTGATCTCCTTCCTATGGAAAAGATGTTGTGCAACTTGAAAAGGTTCAGAAAAGATTTACAAGGATGTTGCCAGATTTCGAGGATTTGAGCTATAGGGAGGGGCTGAACACTGTTTTCACTGGAGCATCGGTGGCTGAGAGGTGACCTTATCGAGGTTTACAAAATTATGATGGGAATAGGTAGGGCAAATATACAAAGTCTTTTCCCTGGGGTCGGGGAGTCCAGAACTAGACGGCATAAGTTTTGGATGAGAGGAGAAAGATATAAAAGAGATGTACCGGGCGACCTTTTCATGCAGAGTTTGTACGCATGTGGAATGATCTGTCAGAGGAAGTGGTGGAGGCTGGTACAATTGCATCATTTACGGGGCATTTGGATGGGTATATGAATAGGAAGTATTTGGAGGGATATTGGCTGGTTGCTGGCAGGTGGGACTAGATTGGGCTGTGAAATCTTGTCAGCATGGATCAGTTTCTATGCTGTACATCTCTATGACTCAATGATTTCAAACATTAAAGGACAGTTTTAACTCGTTAAACATTTGTTGAACTTAGTCCATCAGCTTTTAACAAATATTAAACAACATTTTTTGTAGAATTACTCAGAACTATGTTCACATTATCTGAAATAATGCGATTCACAATCAAAATTGAGGGTTTTCCCAATCAGTTCACAGATTTTTTTTAAGAAGGAAATGGACTGCAATAAAAGAAAAATAGAATAGAGTGGTAAAGGTCGATATGTTACAGAGTCTGAGCAGTCCCTGTAGTACTTGGGGAGACGGAATTCTCGGGAGCTGCATCTGGCAAAGGTGCATTTTGGAGCTTTTGCCTCCGAACATCAGCATGGCAACTCTAAGTTCAATGACAACAGAGTTGCGTCATGTATCCCTTCCTAGATTCCTTCCTAGCATGACTGTAATACACAATCTGTGTTGCGCTTCTGCCTTGCAGTAATCCCAAATGCTTTAAAGTCAGGGCATAAATTACAGGAACTCCTCCGTCCTGATTTTCTGTCAACAACGTGTGCAACTGCTGATTTTCGATGTCTTCACTCACGATAGACTTGTTCCAGGAGAGGAGAATACAGTACCAAATTCTCCACTCAGCACATATTTTCTATTGCGGGAAATACGAAGTGAATCACATCCTCCTCCATTCTACAAAACTCCCACTGCGCAACAATTCCCAAATATCATTATTCAAGTGTAGAATCAGTTTAGAGAAAGCTCCAGCAGACTGAACATAACTATTTTTCTGACCACGTAGTTGAGGATTTACTTCCTTGTCTAGATTTGCAATGACTCGCTCTGGCGATGGACTTCCTTCCTCAGTCATCAAAGCCTTTTCAAGACTCTCTTTCAGCCCTGATTCAGGAGCTAGGTTTCTGGGGTTCGATAAATAACTGCAGTATCAATAGCTCCTTTCTGAGACGACTTAGGTTTGTTTAATTACAATCAGAATCTGGCTCTGTTTCTGCAATTGAACTTGACAACAAATTCATCTGGTGATACCTGCTGCATAGGCACAGAGACATTCATCACGGATTCAGACTCTTTGGTCCAATTTGTCCACCCTGACCTGATATCCCCACCCAACCTAGTCCCTCCTGCAGGTACCCAGCCCGTGTACCTCCATATTGTTCATATTGTTATAGCTATCCAGATGACTTTTAAATGTAGCAGTCTCGCATCCACCATTTTCTCTGGCAGCTCATACCATACGCGTACCATCCTCTGTGTGAAAAGGTCGCCCCTTAGGTTTCTTTTATATATTTCCCCCCTCACCTTCAACCTATGTCGCCCAGTTGTGGTTTCCTCCACCCCGGGGCAAGTCTTTGTCGATTTTTCCTGTCTATGTCCCTCAATATTTTATAAACCACTATAACGTCACCGCTCAGCCTCCAACACTCCGTGGAAAACAGCCTTTGCCTGTTCAGCACTCCTTCTTGATCAAATCCTTCAACCCTGGCAACATCCTTGTAAATCTTTTCTGAATCCATTCAAGTGACACAATATCCTTCATAGGAAGGTATTCCATAATTGCACACATTATTCCGAAAGCGCCCGAACCATTCTCCTGCCCATTCGCAACATCGCCCACCAACTGCGGTAATCAATACTCTGACCAATAAGGGAAACCATACCAAATGCCTTCTTCACTCTCCTAACTACCTGCAACTCCACTTTCAAGAAGCTATGAATCTATTCTCCAAAGTCTCTTTGTTCAACAACACTCATCAGGACCTTCCCATAAAGTGCATAGGTCCTGCTCAGATTTGCTCTCCATCTGCCATTTCTCAGCCAATCTAAAATATTAATTGAGCTGCTTTCATCCATGCAAATTTGAGTGTATTTCACCTCATTTCGAACATCTGCCTTGAAGGTGGTGGACATATACTTCGGACAGTGGTGATGGGTTGTCCGCGACAGAAGCCCAGATAGCCAGTCTCTTCTTGGAGCTATGGTCAACGCATGAAAAGTACATTTCAAAGGCCAGGCAATGATAAACACCACAATGTTGATTGTGAGAGATTCGGTATATAAATGTCATAGAAATACAAATTAACAATAGTGTACCGATATAGGATTTTTTTTATAACAGAAGCAACCGTGGGAAACTTATTCCTCCAGCAGTGAGAATGGTGCCTGGCGAGTTCATGGCCTGAAATTGTAGTCGAAATATGCGCAGCTGATGCAGTCAAAACGCAACGAATGTTAATTGTAGTGGAAACAATCTTTTATAAAATAGTGAAATGGAAAAATGTCTTATAGTGTGTCATGACAGCAATTTAGGTAACTCCTGCAAACATGATGTGCAAATGGTGTAAAGCTGAAACGAAAACACGAAGGCTGGAATTGAATGGATCTGAGATGAGCGAATCGAGTTTGCCCAATCTCTTGTTGGCAAATGTGCTTATTTTCACCTCTAATCGGGAAATCTGCAGATTTTTTTTGATAAACATTGTGTTGTGTCACTTTGCTCTTTCTATCAGAGTCTCACTTCATTATCTGTCTTGAAATATCCTGCAGGTACACTAATTTCGAATTCACTTCTAATTTCTATGAATACACGTTGTTTCCTCGTACGAATATGTCAATTCTCTTTGTAGTACGGTGACGGCTCTTGAACCTATCCTTCTGTTTTTGGTTTGTGAATATCTACCTGTTTCCCCACTCTCCGCATCAAAGTTCATAGTGAGTTTACTTTGCTGCTATTTTTAGTAATGAGTTAAGTCCTCCGTAATATTTATGTTTGATCTGGTGCCACTGTTTATTTGCTGGATCAGATGGCAGATGTGCAAGTATTTACTCCATTCCTTTGTGTAAATTGGACAATCATTCCTTCTAGATTCTCTTTGTCAAAGATGGTCAGTGGATCCACTCTTCCTATTTGCTCTTCACTTTTAGGCAGCCCTCAGATGTTTTCTGTAGAAATTAGTCTTATCATTGATGTAATCTGATATTAGGCAATATTCTTCAACTGCTCTCCGGAATTGTATTGAGTAGCAACACATATTAATGTGTTTGTGCAAAAATATAAGTTCGACAAAATATACTCAACTTTCCCAAATTTATAATCATAATCGACATTAGTGGTTCTTAACATTAAGAGTCAAGAAAATATGCACAATACACGGCAGCATAAAATGGCACGATATGTTGTGGAGTGCAATCACAGAAAGCTGCCTGCTTTCCAGCTCTGAGTAATTTTGGTTCTGTCCCTTGCTCTGACTCCTCAGTCCATTGTGGATTCAAACAGCCACTAAAATGTGGCTGAGAGAACATTGAAAAACAAAATTAAATCGAATGTTAGAAATGACGTTAAAGCCTTATCCAATATTGTAAATCCAATACATCCGTGGATAGTAAAATACTTTTCCTGATTAGAACACTCTCGTCGAACGTTGTTATTTCCCAGATCAGCCTTAAATCAAAAGAAGATGGGGATATTTCTGCAAACTACTGTACATTGAAATATTTAGATTGCACGGTCTTCCAACATATCGGACAGATGTAAAAGTGATGGTCAATCAGAATGAGCAGTCTATTAGGCGAATGTGAGTTCTGCAGATGTCACTGATGAGAGGCTAGAGTGTGGTGCTGGAAACAATCATAGTCGGTCAGGTAGCATCCGAGGGACAAACTCTTGCAATGTGAAGCAGTAATTTGCAAACCTTAGGCACACGGGTCAGTTCCTAACGAGGTAAAAAGAATTAATAACGATTGATTTGGTTCAGCATGAACTCAGTGATAATAGGTTGTACATACACCATTAACCATGGCCACAAGGTAACGAGTAGTGCAGCTGGAGCTTCCTACATTTCCCTGCAATGGAATCACAATTAGAACTTGGTTTGCTTTTAGAGAGAGATGGTAGAATGTACCGAGTCTTATTTAGATTACTGCGCGTATTCCTGCCTGGCAGTGCATGCTGGCATTCATTTGTAAATGTGCACAGCTGAAGCAAAACTAAGGCAGTAACTCGAAGCAGCGTGCTTCTGTGGCCCTCGGTTTTTAGCTTAAGGCACAGAACTGAGAATTACTTAAGATTTCAGGCATATGAAGGTCAGAATATGAATGATTTCATAGATTAATTATGGATTCCCGACAGTGCAGAAATCAGTCATTTGGCTGCTTGCGTCTGCAATGAATTTCCAAACAGCATCCTTCTCAGAGGACCCCATTCTCACAACCCCACATACGATACTCTATCCATCTCACCTCCATCCCCGACCACATATCAATAAGTGTAGACTTCACATGGCTAATTCACTAACCTGTACATCCCTGGATACGAGGACGCAGTATAGCCTGACCAATTCACAAAAACTGCTAAACATTAGACTGCCAGAGTAAACTGGAGTCCCCGGAAGTATCCCATGAAGACATGGGGCAATTGTAAAAATTTCATGGATTCAATCACCCAGGTCTGTGGTCGAACCCGTTAGTTTGGTGATGAGAGGCAGCAGGGCTAACACCTTAGGATATCATTGAATGTAAGTAGTTGAGGATTTGAAGGATTGTATTTAGATTCCCAACAGTGTAGACGCGGAATATTAAATGGCCAGGTCACACTGCATGTTTGAAAGATGTTTCCATTAGTACGAGAGAATAAAAAAACTTCAAAACGGCAGCCTGAGTGTAAAGAGAAATCCTTTAGGAACCAAGCTAAGGTGAAATTTCTTCAGCCAGAGATTGATGAATTCACAGTCAATGACGGTTCTGAAAGTCAGGTCGTTGAGTACTTTTGAGACTGAGATCGATAGATTATTGATTATCATAGGATCAAACATTACGGGGGGTAAGAGGAAAACTGAAAATGAGAAACTTATTTAAGATTAAGTGGCGGAGTAGACTCCATGCAGTAATTTCCGAATCCTATTGGATACATCCTGGAGAGAGGGGACCTGTAAACGAAGTGCGGGTGCACCTGAACTGGAGGGGCAATAATGCCTTCTGAGTGAGGTTTGCTGGAGTTCTTTGGGAGGGTTCAAACTAGATAGACAGGAGGTTTGGAACAGCACTCCGGATCAGCTGATGTGGTAGGTCGTGTAGTGCTAGACACAGCATGCAGTGGATTTCTGAGAAAGGGCTGGCACTTGATGGGGCAAAGGTGCAGTTATTGTGATGGGTTTAAGTGTGGCTAGTTTAATACAAGTATCAAGAATATGTGTGACCAACTCAGAGTCTGGATCAGTACTGCGAACAGTTATGTTGTGGTCATTACAGAAACTTGGATATCAAAATGCAGCTGTGATATTGGATGTTCCACGGTTTAGACGTTTCAAATGGACGTTTTCTGCAAAAGAGGTGGGGGAATGGTATTGCTAATCAGCGATAATATCACAGCTTCAGAAAGAAAGATCTTGGAGGAGGGTTTGTCTCCAGAGTCAGTCTGGTTGGAAGTCAGAAACAGGAAAGGAGCAGTCATTTTATTGGGAGTTTTATGCAGTCACCGCAATAGCAACAGAGGGATGGAGTAAGAGACTGGGAGTCAGATTTTGGAAAGGTGCAGAAGGAGAAGGATTGTTCTCGTGGGTGACTTTAACATCCATACTATTTCTTCGAACCTATTTACTTCAAACAGCTTTGATGGAGCAGGATTTATGGGTTGTGTTCAGAAAGCATTCCTGACTCAAATTGTGGATGGGTCGGCAAGAGCGGAGGCCACATTGCATTTGGTGTCTGGCAATGAGGCATGCCAGGTTTTCAGATCGCAAGTGGGAGTGTTTTTCAGCGATAGTGATCACAACTCCCAGACGTTTACGTTCTGCGTGGAGAGGTTAGGAACAAACGGTTTGGGAAGGTATGTATTTGGGGGAGGGGAGATTACAAGTCCATCAGTATGCAATTTGTGCTTCTAAATGGCAACACCTGTTCACTGGAAAATGCACGATAACAACGTGAAGGGTGCTTCAGAAGCTCCAGCTAATGGCGCTGGATAGGTTTGTGCAATTGCGACAAGGAAGGAATATTAGTTTGAAAGAACGTTGTGTGACAAGGATAATGGAATGTCTGGTAATGAGGGTGAAGGAATTTTGCTTAAGGTTGAGCCGGCAAAGATCAGACAGAGTTTCAGAAGTTTACAAACACCTGAAGAGTGGAGTTAGGAGAGCTGGAAGTGGCAATAAAAACAACAGAGCCTCGTGTTAAGGGGAACTCGAATGCCCTCTACACTTAATTAAGGGACAAGAGGATGACCATTGTGAGTTAGTGCCAATCAAGGCTTGTGGAGGGAACTTGTGCCTGGACTCAGAGGAAGTCATTTATAAATACATTGATTCAGTGTTCACGACAGATGGTGCCCTTGACGTTTCTGATGACAGCATGAAGTAGACTGAGACAATCGAGCTGTCGATGTTAGGAAGGTGTTTGTGCTGAATATTTAGATAAATGCAAGAATACATAAATCCCTTGGGATTACAGAATGTACCCTCGGATATCACAGGAAGCCAGGCATGTGTTTGCCTCTGGCGATGATCCTTGCGTCATTACTGTGTCCTGGTTTCGTGCCACATCATTGGAGTGTGACAAATGTTATTCCCATGTTCAGGAAAGGATATTCGGATGGTTCTGGGAATTACAGACGAGGTAATCTTACATCGGTGATGGGCAACATTTTGTAGAATTTACTGGGAGACAGGATTTATGATTACTTGAAAACCGTAGTTTCGTTATACAAAGTCAGTATACCTTTGTCAGCGGCAAGTCATACCTCACAAATCTTACTGAATTCTTTGAGGATTTGGCAACAAGTTAAATAAGGTAGAGCAGTAGGTGCGATGGACATGGAATTTCGCAAGGTGTTTGATAAAGTTCTCCATTTTAGGCTTATTCAGAAAATAAGGAGGACTGGGATAAAGAGAAATCTGAATGTCCAGATATTAGAATTGGCTGGCGCATAGAAAATGGAGAGTGATAGTAAATGAAAAGATTACAACCGAGGTTTCGGTGACCAGTGGTGTTCCACAGGGGCCAGTTCCAGGACGTCTGCTCTTCGTAATTTTATCAATGACTTTGATGAGGAAGTGAAGGTGGGTTCAAAAGTTTACCAATAATACAAAGTTTGGTGGAGTTGTGCATTGTATGGAGGGCCGTTGTAGATTGCAACGGGACGTTGCAAGGCTGGAGACAGAAGGAGCTGAAGTTCCATCAGCAAAAGTGTGAAGTGATTCATTTTGGAATGTCGAATATTCACGTAACGTACAGAATTCTTGGCAATGCGGAATAACAGTGAGAACCATGTCCATAGATCCACCAAATTTGCCATCCAAGTTGACAGTTGTGTTAAGTAGGTGTACGATGTGTTGACGTTCATTAACATGGAGATTAAGTTTAACAGCTGCGTGGTTATACTGCAGCTCTGTAGACCACTGGTTAGACCATTCGTCGAACATCGAATTGAGTTTGATCGCCTCATTAAAACGAAGATTGAAAGAAAGTGCAGAGAAGACTTCCCAAGATATTGCCTGGACTGGAGGGCATATCTTATGAAGGAAGGTTAACGCAAGTAATGACTTTTCTGATTTGAGCGCCGAGGTATGAGAGGTGACTTGCTTTTCTTGCACAGGATGTTGAGAGTCATAGATAGAATCGATAAGCAGACTGTTGCCCATAGCGTTAAAATCTATCATGTGGGGGAATAATTAAGCTAATTGGAGGAAGGGCCAGAAAAGATGTGAGTTCTGGTTTGTTTACACTGGTAGTGGTGGGTGTGTGGAATATACTGTCAACAGTGGTAATAAAATCACATTTTTTTTAAGCAACTAGTCCAACGGCACGTTCGCTCAGTGGTTAGCACTGCTGCTACACAGCACCACTGACCCGGGTTCGATTCCATCCTCACTGGAATATCTATGTGGAGTTTGCACGTTTTCCCCTTTTCTGCGTGCTTGCCCTCCTGATGCTCTGCTTTCCTGCCAGAATCACATATATGTGCAGTTAGGTGAATTGTCCATGTTAAATTGCCATTAGTGGTCAGGGATGTCTAGGCCAGGTAGATTAGGCGGGGGAATGTAGATCCATTGGTGTGGCGGCCATGGGTTTGGATGAGATATTCTTTCGCGGTCCAATGTGGACATGTTGGCCAAATAATGTGTTTCCACACAGTGGGGAGTCTAACTCTATTAGTGCAATGAAAGGTATGTCGGGTTGCCTGATCTTAGAGTAGGACAAAAGACTGCAACAACACCGAGGACCACATGCTTTTACTGTTTTGTACTGTTCTATGTTCTTTATTTAGGCTTGAAATCTCACAGAATCTGGAAGGTTATTCGGAGATGTAATCGAAGGTTCCGATTACTAACAGGGAAAGACAAGATATATAAGGACAAACAATGTGCAAAGGATGACGTTGAAGTCAATATGTGCTGGTACAAAATCACGGAATTCCTGCCCAAGGGTCGTTTTGGGTAAACTGCAACGTTTGGATTATTGCGAATCAAGAAGGCAGTTCACCACCATGCTCGCAGAGACAACTGAGGGTGGCCATTCAGTCTTTGCCCACAACCAGAAATGCCCATATTATAGCCTGAGAACGATGGTCAGGCAATGCAAGAGAGATGACAGAACTCACGTCTACACTAAAACAGTTCTGGAGGTTTGGAACTTACACCCTCAAATGCTTAGCAATGCTAATTCAATTGTTACACTTAAATGTAAGATTGATCATTTTCATTAAGGCAGAGGATTCGGGGATATGGTCCCAAGCCTTACATATGGAGTTGTCTTACAGATTAGACATGATCTTCCTGAGTAGCTGAACAGACTCAATATGCCGAATCGCCTATTTCTGTAGCTACATACTTATGAAAAATTGACTTCAATCCTCGGCAGTTGACTGATTAATCAGGCCCTTAACTCTGTTCGATTTATTATGTAAGCGTTAAGGAGATATTTCCAATTTTTCATTTCAGTTACTGTCAGTCTGAGTTAGTGATCTACACCTTATTAGAACGTAAAGTGTCGCCAGACGCCATTGTATCAATAATTGATACCACCAGTGTAAGGTGTGAACCCATAAAGAGAGGATGATCGTTTCTTCTCTCATAACCACAACGATGTTGTGGGCGACACTGTTATTCCTACTTTGAACCCTGATATTTGGCGAAGCCACCACAATTGGGAAGTTCTACTTTTCGTCTGAGTTGCAGAACTTTGTTAGTCTCCGCTTTGGCAAACATGGGAAGCACAGTTTGGAACAGTAACTGATGTGCTCTTTCGATGTATGCTGCCATCTGTGTGTCTCATGTGTGTCCATTCCGTCGGCACATACTGTTTTTGTCATCTTCGAAGAGAAATAAATACTCTCAGTAAAACACTGAGTGGAATTCCCAATGGGTGCGGAAATTGTACGCTTGTTATTTTTTTTTCTTATTATTATAAGAATTGATGACCAAGTAGTTATATCCTGTCATCTCAGGAGTCACATCCACATGCTGCATCTCAACGACAGCTAGCTGTAGTATTCCAATGGAAATGTCCCAGCTATAAGTCAGGAAGGCTTGGTCTCCGTTCGTACCTACTCCAGATGCGTGTAACCACATCACTGACCAGGGTGATTCGAAAACAGCTCCACCAGGTGTGTTCAAAAATACATTCATAGGTGTTCCATGGGATTGGTGTGCAAAGGTCAGGACATTTTGCGAAGACTACACAAGACTGTCGTCAAAGCACTGGTGGAATATCATAAGTAATTGTGGGCACCTTATCTCAGGAAACATTTTAAGATTGGAAGACCACAGGATCAGAAATTGGGCCATTTCGCCCAGCGAGTGTGCTCTGCCATTCGAACACAGCTGGTAGAGTTTTCAACCCCATTTTCCCGCTTTCTTCCTGTAAACTTTGATCACCTTCAGAACCAAGAATCTAACTGTGTCAATCTTATATGTACTTAATGACCTGGCTCCATGAACTTCTGTGGTAATGATTCCCGTAGTTTCAACAGTCCTTATCTCGAAACGTTTCTGTTTATCTCCACGCTAAGAGTTCTTCCATTCACTCAAAGGCTGACTCTTCGATTCATCGTTTTTTTCTGCCAATGGAAACACCTTCCAAATTCCACATTGTCCAGGATTTGACATATTCTGTAAGTTTCAGTCAGATATAAGTGATGGTTCTTAACTCCATAGAGTTCAGTCAAAGAGTACACAAATATTCCTCAAATGTTGTCTTTCATTCCTCGAATGATTATTGTGAACAACTTCCGGACCACTGCAGAGCCAATGCCTCATTGCTGAGGTATGGAGCCCAAACCTGTGCATAATAATCCAAATGTAGAATGACAAGCCTTACCGTGCCTCAGATGCACATCCGTGCTTCTTTGTTCTTGTCCTTTCGAGATGGATGACAACATTCTAGTTGCATTTATGATTACCGACTCAACTTGCAGGTTTACCTGAAGAGGATCATAGACTAGGACTCTAAGTCCCTTTGAACTTCAGATTTCTGAATTTTCTACCCATTTCGAAAATAATCCATACTTTCATCCGCTCTCCTAATCTCTAAACCTGTTTGAAACCCCCATGTCTCCTCAATTTTACCAACCGTTCTACTCATAATTGTTTCGTCTGCAAACTTAGCCAAAACGCTCTTAGTTGTTTCATGTCGATCGCTAATATATGAAGTAATCACAAAACTGCAATTTGTTAAAAGCCATTGGCCACGGGTTTCTTTCCTGTGAAGGAATGTGTTTATCCCACTCTCTGAATTCTGCCAGAAAGTCAATCTTCTAGACAGGCTAGTACCTGACGTATGACAACATCCGGCCCTTTCCTACTATGTTGCTTCCTTTGGCACCTGATCAAACACCTACTTGAAGTGGGGATAGACAATAGCGCTTGGCTCTCCTTGGTCTAACCTTCTCTATGCCCTCTCAAAGAATTTAAAACTCCCTTTGATAAAATAATACTGAGTTTGCCCTGTTTTACAATGCATTTCTAAGTATTCAGAAATCCCACCCTTCACAATAGATTGCAAAATCTAATCGTCGACTGAGGCCAGGTTTTTCAGTCTGTAATTTTTTCCTATTGACTTCTAAAACAGGGGTTTAACATTAGTAAGCTTCCAGTATTCTAGGAGTCGCCCTGAATTTAGTGACAACAGAAAGATCACTATTGAAGGCTTCACTATCTGCTTCAGAACCGTGGGGCGTAGCCCATCTATATCAGGTAATTTGTCCACTTATAGATTTTCGGCTTTTTTCAGCACCTTTTCCTTGTGATGGGCCACCGTACTAATTTCTGCTGTCCACCCCACCCACCCCCCCCACCCCGCCCCAACGATGTTAGTGACCCTTTTCACAGCAAAGACTGATGCAAATTACTCAGTCAGCTCCTCGGCCATTTCTTTGTTTCCAGTCGGAGCAGAATTTGATGCAATCTAGAGAGGACCATGGAACTGACGTCAGCTATGGAGAGATTGAGGAGGACAGGATAATATTGGTGGGATTTGAGAAAAATGAGATCTCAGCTAACTGAAACATGAAAAACTGTTTGAAAAAATATTCAGTGTAGAATAGGCAATGTTGTTTAAAGTTGTGCAAGAATTATGGACCAGAGTGCATCAGCTCTGAATAAAGTGTCGCCCATTTAAGTCGGAATCCAAGGAGGTTATCTTCTTTTGAAGGGCATCGAAACGGTGGGATTCTTTAGCATAGAGTGCATTTTCATTCATTATGTTTATGAGTGCAGTTCACAGATTTTCAGTCAGGATGGGAATCGAGAAATTATCCTTGAATTGCAGGAAAGGGAAGTGGACATGATGAGCTCAGACATGACACCAGATGCACACCCTGTTTTACATTCAAATATACGTACGCAGATTTTCTTACAGATATACACTCTCTCTCAGACGCACATGTACAGGTGCACAGACACACACACACACACACACACACCCTCTCTCCCACCCACACATACATGCACACACACACTCTCTCTCAAGACTTCTCTCTCTCACATGCACACAGAAACACAAAATTCGATGGGGTGAATGGCAATTTGGTGAATTGTATTTGCAGATCCATTACATTTGTTCAAAAAATACACCATCAGTCGGAAGTCAGTATTGTTTTACTATTCGTGTGACATTTTTGCACAATCCTACTTTGAAATTATAATGAGTCTGACTCAAGATTAGAATACATACAGACTATAAATTCACCCCTTTATTGTTTTGTCTGAGCTGAGATGTGACGTCTTTTTAAATACAACCTTTAATTATCTCGGGAATACAGTTCTGGGATTTCGTCAAAATGTGAAAAAAGTTCTGGGATTTATATACTAAGGAATTGAAACCTGCAGCCCCATTCTAAAAGACAAAAGACTTAACAGCAATCTATGTTTATTCAATATATTCCAAATGTGTATGAAATATTGTTATTTTTCTCTAAATGCTTCTGTGTCCGATACTCCTATTCCACGAGATGTGCGACAAGGGAGCAGCGCTCCCCGGTTGCACTTCCAAATAAACCTGTTTAACTATAAACTGATATCGTGCGATTTTATAAAGAAAATGTCCACCCCAATCAAACATCAGCACCGACATATCATCAAATCGAAGAGCAAGCTTGATTGGCTAAACGGCCACCTTTGCTCATCCAACTGCTTGTCCAGTGTCTGAAAATGGCTGCAGGTTGAAAAACGTCGTGGAACCTGAGCTCTTCCAAGTGGGAATTCTGTTCTCGACGTTTTATCAGTGAGCTGGCATTATTGATCATGATTCAAGACGTCAGGTCTCTTAGGTCGACTACCTACTCACAGACACCCATCTCATTTAATCTCGGTCTTTATGTACCATTCCTTACTGAGACCTGTTGAGTTCTCTGCCACATAATCATCATACAATTGTACAGTTCTGTAAGTAGGACATTCTTACCATCGTATATGTACTGATGCTGGAAAGTGCTGTCCAGCTAGCCCCATTCGCCAGGATTATTTTGA
>NW_026867551.1:183982-310953 GCF_020745735.1 Hemiscyllium ocellatum
TTGTCACATTGCAGCGGGTGGAGTTACATGAGAGGTCAGAGCAGGTTAATGACAGGCAAAGTGCTGCATGTCTGGAGTAATCTATCCAGACAAGACAGATCTCTGATCACCGCAATACTGTACACCAGCGTCTCACGTAGAGTGCGAATAAGCAGATGTGTACTGCAGTGCTGTGGGTGTACAATCACATGTAGAAACCGACCAGGTCATTGAAGAGTGCAATACTTTGGGCCTGGAGTGCCCTGGTAATAATTCCACACAGGACACTAAGTCTGATGTCCCGCTCAGACCTGGAGAAGTGCAGTGCTGCGGTTCCGGTGTCACATGCAGTCACAGAACAGGTCTTTTATAATCACAATACTGTTGTCCAGGGTTTACATGTAGAGACAGAACACGTCATTATCAAATACAGCGCTGTAGGTCTGGTGTCACGTAACCAGGCAGACACAGTCAGTGCGAACGACAGTGTTATTGTTCTTTTGTCAAATGCAGAGACAGAGAGTAAAGTGATAACAAACAATGGCTCACACTGGAGACAGAGATAAGTTGTTTCTTGACCACAATGCTGTGATTCTGGACTCACTATCGAGTCAGAGAAGGTCAGTGGTAACTGCATTCCGACGGTGTGGAGCCACATGTAGAGACAGAAGATATCAGAAGTATCCACAGTTAAACAAAGAAACACAGAAACAAAGAAGTTAGGCACAAGAGGAGGCCGTTCTGCCCGTCAAGACTGGTCCGCCATTCATCACGTTCAGGACTGATTGTCCAAATCAATAGTCTAATCCTGCTATCTGCACATGCTCTGATTTGCCAAAATTACTTTATTTAGTCACCTCTTGTGTATATTAAATATTTTGGTATCAGTATTTTCCGTGGTGTTGAATTCTATCGGGTCAACACCTTTGGGTGAAGAAATAACTTCTCATCTCCGTACTAAACAGTCAAGCCGAATCCTCCGATACTGATCCCTGGTTCTGAACATCCCCACTATCAGGAATGCCCTGTCTGCATCTATCCTGTGTACTCCCCTTATACTTTTTTATAAGGCTTTATGAGATTCCCCCTCATATTGTCTGAAGTCTTAACCTTACTAATCTCCCTTCATACGTCTGTGGATCGTCCTCGGATCAGCCTGCTAAAGCTTCGCTGCAGTCCCTCGAGGTCATAAGCTCCTTGCACATAAAGGGAAACCCCTTCTTGTATTCGAAAACTCACAATGACGGGCAGGAAACCATTCGCCTACATCATGGCTTGCTACAGCTACATACTTAATTTCAGAGACCGGAGCTCTCTGATGAACATAGTGTTTTGTGTTTGCAGATAACACGTCAGTGGTAACTGCAGTGCCATGTATCTGGAATCGCATGCCGAAACAGATGCATTCGATGGTAACCACAATTAAGTTGTTCTGCTAGCACATTTAGGGACAAAGCAGGATAGCTTTGACAACAGTGTTGAGGGAGTGGAATCACACACAGAGAGAGACAGAGCAGATCAGTGCTGTTGGTTTGGAGTCATCTGTAGAGACAGCAAGGCAGTCGTCACACCTGAACTGCTATGATGGGATTCCAACCAACATCCCCAATCAGGTTTTAGCCTGCAGCCTGTTTCGAAAACCTTCAACATTTTTTCTGTTAAACCACCACATCGCCAATGTTGAAAAATACAAGAATTCACAATCCTTTCCTCTCCAGGGACACACATGTGCGCACTGTGGGTGGGAGAAAGGTTCTGTGTAAGTATGCATGACTGTGTGTGTGTTGGAGGAGGGTCAGTGCGGGTGTGCATGAGAGTATCTGCGTGAGCTTGTGTGAGAGACAGCATGTCCGTGTAACTGTATACGAGTGTGAGTGTATGTATTGGAGAATGGTCTGTGTGACTGAGCATCAGTTTGCATGTGAACAAGGGAGGAGGTTCTCTTTATTGTGTGTGTGTTGGAGAGCGTCTCTATTAGTGTATGTGTATGTGTGTGTGGGCAGAGGGTCTATGCAAGTGTGCGTGAGAGTGTCTGTAGAGGCCGTTGTGAGTAAGTGTGTGTGTACATGTGGCTGTGTGTGAATGCAAGTTTGTGGGAAAGGATTTGTGTCAGTGTGTGAGTGTTTGTGGGAGGTTTTCTCTGCGAATTTGTGCGGACATCTGAGTGTGTGTGAGTGTGTGGGGTGTGTCGGTGTGTGGGTGTTAATATGTATGCATATGTGAGTATCAATGTGTGGGAGAGCAGAGCTGTGAAATTGTGGCTGACTGCGTGTGTGGGAGGGGGGTCTGTGTAACTCTGTGTGGGAGAGGGTATGTATGACCGTTCTTGTGTGCATGTGAGTGTTTGTGTGTGGAGTAGAGAGTTTGTGAAAGAGTGGTGAGTGCATGGGTGGGAGAATGGTCAATGTTGATGTGTGTATGTGTGCGTGGGAGAGGGTCTGTGTCAGTGTATGTGTGCGAGTGAGTGAGTGTAGAAGGAGGGCCTGTGTGAGTTTCTAAGAATGTAAGTGCATGCAATTGTGGCAAAGAGTCTGCCTAATGTGTGTGGGAGTGGGGGCAGTGTGTTTGTGTGTGTGCTTATGCGTGTGTGTGTGTTGTGTGTGTGTATGTGTGTATGTGTGTGTGTGTGAGAGACTCTGTGTAATTTGGTGTGAGTGTGCGCACAAGGGATGAAGGTATGTCTGCCTAAGTGTGTGTGAGTGCGTGTGGAGGGTCTGTGTGAGAGTGTGCACGAGTCTGTTTGTGTGAGTGTGTGCATGTGGATATGTCAGTCTGTGAGAGTCTGTGAATGTGACAGAGGGTTCTGTACAAGTATGTGGTTGAGTAAGTGTGTGTATGTGGAAAGTCTGAGTCAGTCTGCCTGAGTTTGTGTGTGTTTGCTTCAATTTATGGCAGAGTGTCAACGTAGGTGTGTGTGTGTGAGTGTGTGTTTGGGAGAGGATCTGTGTGAGTGTGTGTGACTGTGAATGCGAGTGTTTGTGAGTTTGTGTGAGCGTGTTTTAGTGTCTGAGGTAAAGTTCGTTGCAAGTAAATATGTGTTTGAGTATATTTGGGAGAAAGTCTGTATAAATGCGCCTGAATACAATTGAGTGTCTGTTTGTGTGGGGGGGGTGGTGGTGGGACGACTGTCTGTGTAGGTTTGTGTGCTAGTGTGGGAGAAAGGTATGTGTAACTGTGTGTGCACGAAGGTATATGTGAGTGTGAGTGTATACATGAGAGTGTGTATGTACGGGACGAGACCGTGCGAGCGTATGTGAGCGTGGTTGAGTGTGTGGGATGAGTGTCGCCGTCAGACTACATAAGTGTGTGTGTGTGTTTGTGACTGCGTGTGAGTGTCAGTGTCAGGGAGAGATTCTATACCAGTGTGTGTGTGTGTGAGTATGTGGGGGAAAGGTCTCTGTAAGTACATGTGGGTGCATCAGAGGATGGTCTAAATACTTGTTTGTGAGTGTGCGTGGTGGGAAAAGGTCTGTCGATGTGTGTGTGTGAGTGAGTTGCGAGTGCTTGTGTGTGGAAGGGCGACTGTGTAACTGTGTGTGAAAATGTCTGTGTGGGGGAGTCTATGTAATTGTTTGTGTGAATGGAGGATGGGCTTCTGCCTAACTGTGTTTGAATCTCTGTGAGTGCGTGTGTGGTAGAGGGGATGTACAGATGTGTGAGTGTGACTGTCTGAGTGTGGTCGGAGAGTCTGTGTCAGAGTGAGTGTGTGTGAGTGTGCATTTGCATCTGTCAGTGTATGAGATTGCGTGTGCATGTGAGTGCATGTGTGTGTGGGAGGGGTTCTGTGCAAGTGTATGTGAGTGTGAGTGAGTGTGATCTTGTGCGAGGAGAGTCTGTGTAAGTGTGTAACCATAAGCTAGTGTGTGTGTGCATGAGATGGTGTGTGCCATGTTTTGGGGAGAGTCCATGTAAGTGCCTGTAACTGTGTGTGGGACAGGGACCATATTAGTCTGTGTGTGCTTGTATATGTGTGTGTGTGTGTGTGTGTCTGTGCGCGCGTGCATGTGTGGTGTGTGTGTGATAGAGAGACAAAGAAGGTCTGCGTAAGTAGTAGTGAGCGTGAATGCAAGGGGAAGGCGTTTCTGCCTAAGAATATGTGTGTGTGTGTGTGTTTGGGAGAGGACATTTATAGGTGTGTGTGTGCACTTGCTGTGTGAGAGTGTACATAGGTATGTGTGTATGACGATGTGTGTGTTTAAATAAGAGTGTGAGAGAGTGTGTGAATGTGGGACAGTTTTCTGTGCAAGAGTGTGAGTGATTTTGTGGGCCTATATGGAGAGTCTGAGTAAATATGTGTGTTTGAGTATGAGTGCCAACGTGTGCATCAGTGTCTATGTGAGTGTGTGAAGGATGGGCGTGGGGAGAGGATCCATGTAAGTGCGTGTGAGTGTGTGATCATGAGTAAACGTATTTGCGAGCATGTGTGAGTACGTGCAAGTGTGTGGGTTAAGGGGCGATGGAAGCGAATGTGTGGTATATGTGACAGGGTGAGTGTGTGTATGTGGGAGAAGGTCAGTATAATTGTGCCTGTGCACATGTGAGCATGCGGCAGAGAGTCTGTGTGTGTGTGAGTCAGTGGAGGAGAAAGGTCTATACAAGGGTGTGCCAATGTGGCAGGAACGTTTGTGCAAGTGCATGTGTGTATACAAGTGTGTGAGTGTATGTGTGTATGGGCTCGGTGTCCGTGCAAGTCTCTATGAGTGTTTGTGGGTGTGCAGGATGTCGGTCTGTGTAAATCTGTTTCAGTCTGTGACTGCGTGTGGGAGTGTCAGTGTGTGGGAGAGGATCTGGGTGAGTCTGTGTGAGTGTTAGGTTGAATTTGGAATGTCTCTGTAAGTATATGTGACTGCATGGGAGGACAGTCTGTCTAAGTGTGTATTTTGAGTGCGAGTGTATGCGTTAGAGAGCGTCTGTTTAAGTGTGTGTGTGAGTGTGTGGGAGTGGAGGAGGAAAATCTGTCTGAGTATGTGGGATTCTCTGTGAGTGTGTGTGTGATCGTGCCTGTGTAGATGTGTGAGTGTGGTTACAGTATCTGTATAAGACTGAGTGTGTGGGAATGTGTGTTTGTGAATATGTGAGTGTATAAGTGTATATGGAAAGATATTTTGCGCAAGATTATACGTCTGTATGCGAGTGTCAGTGTGAAGGTACAGGTTCTGTGTAAATGTGCGTGTGGAAGATTGTCTGAGTAGGTTTTTGTGGGAGTGTGCATGTGGGAGGAGAATCTGTGTAAGTTCGTGTGAGTGTATGTGAGAGAGAGCACGCAATTTTGTGTGAGTTTCTGTGTTAGTGTCGGTGAAGAATATGTGTATGTCAGTGGGCGGGGATTACTGTGCACGTGCATGCAAATGAGTGTGAGTGTGAGTGTCTTGGAGGAGAGTCTTTGTAAGTTTTCTTGCGTGTGAGTGCGTGTGCGAACGACGGAAGAGAGGCTGTCTAAGTTTGCATGTCGGGGAGAGCATGTGTATATCTGTAAAGGTGAGCGTTGTGAGTGTGGGTTGAGATGAGGTGTAATTGTGAGTTTGTGTATAAGGGTGTGTCTTTGAGTGCGTGTGTGAAACATGAGTGTGAGGGAGTATGTGTGGGATTGTGGTCAGTGTATAAGTATGCATGTGACAGAGGGACAGTGGAAGTGTACATAAGTGCATGTGTGTGAGTGTGTGAACAAGTTCCGATTAGAGTGAATGTGTGTGTGCGTTGGACGAGTGTCAGTATTGTTATGTGAAACTGTGCGGGTGGGAGAGAAAAGTGCAAGTGTGTATAAGTGTGTTTGACTGTAGAAGGGAGGTCTGTGTAAGTGTATGAGTGTATGTGTGTGTGGGAGGAGTGTCAGTATAGTTGTGTGTAAGTGTGTGGGTGTGAAAGAATCAGTGAAAGTGTGTGTGACTGTGTTTGTAATGGTAGGAGGAAGGTCTGTCAAAGTGTGTGTGCATGCATGGTGGGAGGAGAATCAGTGAGCATCCATGTGAAAGTGTGAGTGTTAGTGGTGGGTCACTGTAAGTGTGTGTGAATGCGTGAGAGTGTGTGCGAGTATACGTGAGTGTATGTGTGGGAGCGTGTGAGTATTCGAGTAAGGCCTGTGTAAGTGTGTGTTAGTGGGCATGCGTATGTGTGTGTGTGTCTGTGTGTGTGTGTGTGAGAGAGAGAGAGAGAGAGATAGAGAGAGAGAGTGTGAGTGAGTGCTTGGAGACGGTTTGTGTACGGGTCCGTGAACGTATTTTTTCTGGCAGTTGTATCTGTGCAGGCAAGTGTAAGTGCGTGTGTGAGTGTGGAATGAATTTCTGTGGAAATGTGCGCGATTGTGTGATTGCAGGCGAATGTCTGTGTAAGTGTGTGGGATTGTGTGTGTGGGGGAAGAACTTCTGTGCACGAATGTTTCATTGTATGAATGTGTGAGCTCCAGAGGTGTGTATATGTAAATGTGTGTGTATATATCTCATTATGTGTGAGAGTGTGACTGGGTAGAAGAGGGCCTGTGTAAGTGTTTGTGAGTGTGAATCTGGGAAGTGGGTCTGTCTACGTGTGCGCGACTGCATGTGTATGGGAGGAGTCTGTGCCAGTGTATGTGAGTGTGTTTTTGTGTGAATGTTTGGAAGGAATTGTGTGTTATTGTGTGTGAGTGTGTGTGATTTACAGTGTGTCGGAGAGGGTATGTGTAAGGTAATCTGAATGTGCTTGGGTGTGAGTGCGTGTAAGGAGGGTATGTTTAAGTGTGTATGATTGTGTGTTTGCGCGTGAGCGTGAGTAAGCATATGTGAGTGTGTGTGCTTGTGAATGTGTAGGTGGCGGGTCTGTGTAAGTGTCTGTGTATATGTGAATTTGCCTGTGTGCATAGCAGAGGGTCCGTGAAACAATGCACGGGTGTGTGTGGGAGGAGTGTCTGTCCAAGTGTATTTGTGTGAAAGTGTGAGGGAGAAGGTCTGTGTCAATGATCTGGACTGTTTGTGTAGGTGGGAGCAGTGTCTGTGTACGTGGGTGTTAGCGTAATTGGTTGGAAGAGTGTCTGTACATGAACGTGTGTGTTCCTGCAGATAAGGACGGAGGTTCTGTTTGTGATTGAGTGTTTCAGTGCATTTGGATTAGGCCTTGTGTAGGTGGATGTGTGTGAGTGTGTGAGTATTTGTGGAGGATTTGTGCAAATGCGAGTGTGCGTGAATGTGTCTGTGTGAGCTTGTGTGCATGTCAGTGTGACACAATATGTGTGTGTGAACAGGAAGTTCTGTGAAAGTATATGTAAGTGTGTGTGTGAGAGAGTATGTTTCCATGGATAGTCTGTCTAAGTGTTCACAAGAGTCTGTGTGTATGTGAGTGTTTGTGAGTGTCAGTGTTTTGGAGAGTGTGTAAGTGTGTGTGAGTGCATTGTGAGTGTGAAAGTATGGGAGGAGGGTTTGTCTAAGTGTCTGTTTGCATGTGTGTGTTTTTGTGTATCTGTGTATATGAGAGTGTTACTGAATGTGAATGTGGGAGAGAGTCTGTTTAAGTGTGTGCGCGAGTATATTTGTATATGTGAATGCTTGTGTCTGTGTGTGAGCGTACGTGATTTTGAGAGTGTATATTTGTGTATGTGCGGAGGACTGTGTGAGTGTGTGGTACATAGTCTTTGTAAATGTGTGCGTGAGTGTATGTTTGTGTGTGGGATTGTGTGAGACTGTCTGATTGTGGGACAATGTCTGTGTGAGTGTGCGTGTCTGGGAGAGAGTGTGTCAGTGTGTTGGAGAGCCTGTATGTGTGTACGTGTGCATATGAGTGTGGGAGGAAGGTCTGTGCAAGTGTATGTGAATGCGAGTGTGTGACTGTGAGTGTGTAGTTGGAAGGTCTGTGAATGTGCGTGAGTGTGTGCATGTGAATGTGTCTCTGTGAATGAAAAGTTTCTTTGTAAGTGTGTCTGTGCATGCATGTGTTTGAAAGTATTGGAAAGCTTCTGTGGAAGTGGGTATGAGTGTGTAAGAGAGGAAGGTCTGTGTAAGTGCATCTTTGTAAGCATGTGTGTGTGTGTGCGTGTGTGCATGTGTAAATGTTGCAGGAAGTTTTGTTCATGTTTGTTCTAGTGTGTGTGTGTATGTAGGAAAGGTCTGTGTAAGTGTTCTGAGTGAGTGAATGTCAGAGTAAAGTCCCAGTAAGTGCGCGTGAATGCGTATGTGACTGTGTGTGAGTGTAAGTGTGCGACAGGAGGGTCTACGTAAATGCGTGTGTGACTGTGTCAGTGTGTTTATGTGCATGTGCACACGTATACGAGTGTGTGTGTCAGTGTTTTTTTGTGTGGGAGATGGTTGGTGTGAAAGTGAGTTAATGGGAGAGGCATTCTGTGTATGTCTGTGTCTATATGTGTCAGTATTTTTGAGTATGGGCGGGTCTCAGGGAGAGGGATGTGGAAGTGTGTGTTAGTATGTGTGAACGTGTGGAAGCAGTGTTTTTGTAAGCGTGTATGACAGTGTGTGTTTGAGTGTGAATGTTTATTTGGGTTTAATTGTGTGTTGGGGAGTGGATAAAGGTGTGGAAATATCTGAGTGAGGAAGAATGTGAGTAAATGTGCATGAGAGTGTGCGTATAAGTGAGTGTGCGAATGTTTGTCGGAGCGATGCTGTGTGCGTGTGAACGCATTGGAGAAGCATATGTGTAAATGTGTGTGTGTGTCTGTGTGTGTGAGGTCTTGTGATTATATGGAGTACGTGGGAGAGTGCCTGTGAAACTGCGTGTCAGTATGAGTGAGTGTGTGGGAGGAGGGTGTACGTGTCTGTGAATGTGTGTATGAGTGTGTAGTTGTGCGCGTTTTGAGATTTGTGCGAGTGAGACTCGGTAATTCTGTTGGTGGACATGTGAATGTGTTTCTGTGCGTGGGGTAGAAGGTTCTGTGTAAGTGTTTTTGATTGCACAAGTATGCTGAGTATGTGGGTGCATATGAGAGTGCAAGTGAGTGTGTGTCAAGAAGGAGATGCCATGTAAATGTATATGAGCGTGTGATTGCTAAGGAGGATGATCTGTGTAAGTGCCTGAGTGTGCCTGAATGTGTGCATGTGGGACGACAGTCATTGCAATTGGATCGGTGGATATGCAAGTGTGTGGGTACAGAGGAGAGATGTTGTGCATGTGTGTTTGAGTGTACAAATGTGGAACGAGGGTCTTTGTAAGTGTGAGTCACTGTGTATGTGAGTGTTAGAACACAGTCTGTGCATGTGTGTGAGAGGGTGATTATGGGAGAAGCGTTTGAACAAATGTGCGTCTTTTTAGTAGATGTATCTCTGTACGAGTGTGCGAGTGTGTGAGTGTGGGTATAGGGACTCCGTAAGTGTGTGTCAGTGTTGGGGGTGTGGGTTTGTGTAAGTGTGCCTGAATGAGGGAGGAGGGTCTGTGCAAGTCTGTGTGCGTTTCAGTGTCTGTGTGTAGAGGGGAGGATCTGTGTAAGTGTGCCAGTGTTTGTGAGTGTGAGCATAGGATGAGGACCTGTGTAAGTGAGTGTGGTGTTTTCGACTGTGTATGGGAAAGGTTCTGAGTAAGTGCATGTGTGAGTGTGCATGTGTAAGTGTTTGCGTAAATGTGCTGTGTAATCTAATGTGACTGTGGACCTTGTGTGAGTACGTGTGAGTGTGCACGAGTATATTTGTGTGGGAGAGGGATCGTGCAAGTGTGTGTGTATGTGAGTGAGTGTGGACTCGTTAAAAACATGTCTGTTTGTATGTGTATGGTAGAATGTGCGTGCGTGAGCAGAGTCTGTGAGTGTGTGCGTATATGGTAGTCTGTGTGACTGCAAGATTGTGGAAGAGAGTCTGTACAAGTTTGTGTTTTATGCGTAAGTGTCTGCGTGTTCGTGTATGCGAGGGTCTGTGTAAGTGAGCGTGCGTGTGGACGTGTGTGTGGTGGAGTTCGTCTGTGTCAGTGTACGTGAGTGTGTGAGAGAAGGTGTGTGAAGGTGTTTATGAGTGCTTGAGTGTGTCTGAGTGTAGAGAAGGAATGTATGTTTAAGTGTGTGTGAGTGTTTGCAAGTGTGTGTGGGAGAGAGTCTGCGGAAGTGTGTTTGCTTTTATGTGCGTGTGTACGTGTGACTGTGTGGCAGAAGTTCTGAGTAAGTGCATTTGTGTATATGTGAGCGTGTGTGTGTGTGTGTGTCTGTGGGAAGAAGGTCTGTATAATTGAGTGTGAGTGTATGGGAAGAGGTCATGTGTAATTACGAGTGTGTGTAGGGGACAATGCCTGTGTAAGTATCATGTATGTGTGTCAGTGAGTGTGTAATGTGTATGAGCAGTGTTTGCGTAATTGAGTCTGAGAGTGTGATTATGTGAGTAGGGTCTGTGTTGATTTGAGTGTCTGTGTTGGAGGAGGTTCTGTGTAATTGAAAGTGTGTGTGCAAGAGAGAATTTGTGTAAGTGCTTGTGAGTGCGGGAGAAGAGACTGTGCAAGTGTGAGTGTGTGTGTGAGTGAATATGTGTGGAATGAGGGTCTGTGATGTGAATGCTAGTGTGTTAGAACGTGTGGAGGATAGTAAGTGTAATTCTGTGCATGTATATGTGAGAGTGAATCGGGTGTGTGTGAGAGAGAGGGTCAGTAGTCATCTGCCTGCTCATATGCGAATGTTAGTGCGACTGTGTGGGAGGAGCATCTGTGTAAGTGTCTGCGACGATGTGTGAGCAGATAGGAGTGCGTGTGAGAGCGAATGTGCGGCAGAGGGTCGGCGAAAGAGTGTGTTAGTATGTGTCAGTGTATGTGAAAATGAGTGTGTGGGTGGACGAGCTGTGTAAGTGTGCATGTGTATATGTTGGATTTAGGGTATGTGTGAATAGGAGGCACATAAATAAAGTGTGTATGAGACAATAATAATGCATGAGAGTCTGTGTGTATACGTAAGTGTGAGCAACTGTTTGCTTTGTGGAGACGGTGTATACAATTGAATGTTAATGTGTTGGATAGGTTCTGTACAAGCGCATGTGCTTTATACATACATGTCTGTGAGTGAGCATGGTAGCAGGATCTTTTAATGTGCGTGTGTGATAGAATTTGACAAGTTCCGTTTAAGAACGTGTGAGTGTGGCATGAGGGTCTACCTAAGTGTGTGTGTGTGTGTGTGAGTATATGGTGGAGGTTATGTAAGGGTGTTCGGGGGAGCAGGGTCTGTTTAAATGTGTGTTAGTGCAGGTATGTGGGAGGAACGTCTGTATAAGTGCATGTGCCTGCGTGTAAATGAGGACTGCAGATGCTGGGGATCAGAGCTGAAAAGGTGTTGCTGAGAAAGTGTCGCAGGTCAGGCATCAGCCAAGGAGCAGGAGAATCGACGATCCGGGCATGAGCCTGAAGAATGGCACATGCCCGAAACGTTCGTTCTCCCGCTCCTTGGATGCCCTTTTCCAGCAACACTTTTTCAGCTAAGTGTCTGTGTGTGCCAATGTGTTTGAGCATTTGTGAGTGCGTGTGAGTGCTTGGGAGAGAGTTAGCGGAAGTGTGTGTCTGTGTGCGAGTGGAACACTATAGCCACGTGAGCGTGGATGCGGGCAGAGTGTGTGTGTATGTGTGAGTGTGCGCATGAGTGACTGTGTGTGGATAAGTTCATCTTTTAGTGGGAATAAAAGATTGAGGTTCTCTGTGAGTGTATCGGGGTGCGACTGCGTGCCAGGAGTGTCTGTGCAAGTGTGTGTGGCTGCGTGTGCCAGTGTGCTTGAGTATTTGTGAGTATCTGTGAATGCTTGGGAAAAAGTTGGCGGAAGTGTCTATGAGTGTGAGAGTGTGGGAAGAGGGTCTGTGTAATTGTGTGTATCTGTGTGTGTAAGTGTGTGTGAATGATTTTGCGTCGATGTGAGCATGGGGGAGAGGGTATGTGTAAGCGTGTGAGTGTGAATGCATGGGAAGAGGGGCTGTGTAAGTGGGTATTACAGTGTATGAGTGTGCATATATGAGTGTGTTTGATTGTGTGCTTTCGAAGGTCTGTGTAATTGTACGTTTATACGGCTACACGCATGTGCGGTTGGAAGGTATGTGCACGTGTTTGAGTGTCTGTATTAATGTCTGGAAAAGGGTCTCTTTGAGTGCGTGTGAGATTGAATATCGGAGGAAAATCTGCATAAGTGTGTGAATATGTGAGTATGAGAACAGTGTCTGTGTTAGTTTGAGAATGGACCGGCCAGAGAACAGTCTGTGTAAATGTGAATGTGTGTGTGTGTGTCTCTGATTGTATGCATTTGCATCTGGGGGGAGGGGTGGGTGGGAGTGGGTTCACGCAAGTATGATTGAACGTGTGATTGTGTGAGTGTGTGATTGTGGGAGGATGATCTATGCAAGTGTGCGAAAGAGTGTGTAAGTGTGTGTGTGACAGGTTATGTGCAAACGTGTGTGAGAATGTACGTGTGTGTAAGAAGGAGGGATGTCTGTGTAAGTGTGTTTGAGCATGTGTGTGAGAGGGTGGAGGATCTGTGTAATTAAATATGCATGTGTATATGCAAGTGTGTGTGGGAGAGTGTCTGTGTAAGTCTGTGGAACTGTGTGGTATTGTTGATTGTAAGTTCGTGTGTGTGAATGTGGGAGGAGTGCCTGTCTAAGTGTGAGTTTTTGTGAGTGTTTCTGTGGGAGAGTGTCTATGTAAGTGTGTGAGTTTGTGATAACAGTCTGTGTAATTCTGAGCGTGCATGTGCATGGGGGGAAAGTGTTAGCGTAAGTGTACGTTAGCATATGGGAGTGTGCAAGGACGGTCTGAGTAATTTTGAGTGTGTGTGCATGAGAGTGGACTGCCTGTTTAAGTTTGAGCGTTTGCATGTGTGAGACGGTCCATGAAGGCGTAGAAGTGGGAGGAAGATCTGGACAAGTGTGAGTCTGTGAGTCGGAGAGAGTCTATGCAAGGATGTGTGAGTTTGTGCGAGTATGAGTGTGTGCGGACGGTCCGGATAGGTGTTAAGGCGTGTGTGTGTGTGTGCATGTGAAAGAAGGTCCATATAAGTATGTGTAAGTGTATGTATGCGTGAGGAGGAATTGCGTAAATATCTGCAATTGTATGAGTGCGGGAAAAGACGTGCCTAAGTGTGCCTGAGTGTATGTTGGAGAACGTTTGCGTAAGTGCATGAGTGTGAGTGTGTGGGAGAAGGGTTGTTTAAGGGTGTATGAGTGTGGAAGTGTGGGAGAATGTCCGTGCAAGCGTGAGTGTGTGAGTGTAGGAGAGATTCTGTCCTTAGTGTGTGATGTTGAGAGTGTGGGAAGAGTTCTGTAAGCGCCTGTGCGTGTGTGAGTTTGTCAAAGAGGATCTGTGTTATTGTATGTGAGTGACACTGTCTGTGGGAGGAGTATGTGTGCATATGTGCGTGTATATGTGAGTGTCTGTGTGGGACTGAGTCTTTGTAAGTGTCTCTGCTTGCGTGAGTGTGTGGATGAGGGTCTGCATAAGTGTGTGTGAGTGTGTGTGCGTAAGTATTGGAGTATGGTTTGTGTAAGCATGCACAAGTGTGTGAGTGTTGGTGAGTATCCGTCAGTTTGTATTATTGTATGGGAGAGTGTGTTATTGTGCTTATGCAGGTGTAGAAGGACGGTTTGTGTAAGTGTGCATGAGTATATGCAAGTGTGTGTGGAGAGTGTATTATTGCATGCAAGTGTGTGCGTGCATATGGGGGAGGGCGTCTATGCAAGTGTGTATGTGAGTGTCTGCGCGCGTGTGGGAATAGGGTTTGTACTAGTGTGTGTGAGAGAGTGGATGGAAGGGCTTTTCATTCATTTGTAGGACTTGAGTGTCAGAGTGGTGATTAAAATGGAGGGGAACTTGCCGAGGGTGGTGTTCCCTAGCACCTGCAACTCCTGTCCTTCTAGTTGCACGTGATAGTGCGTTTGGAATGTTCAGTTTAAGGACTTATAGTGAATTTGCTGTGTCAGTGCGAGTGCCTGTGTGTGTTTGGGTTTGTGGGTAGAGGTTCTATGGACTGTGTGTGTGGGTGTTTGAGTGTGTGAGTATCTGTTGTGCGTGCCCATGTGTGAGGATGTGCTTGCTTGTGTGAGCACAAGTGTGTATGTGTAGGTGTCTTTGTTACTGTGATTGTAACTTTCTGAATGTGTGTGGATGTGTGTCTTTGTGTGAGGATAGTATTTAGTGTGTTGAAGAAGGGCCTGTGTAAGTGTGAGGGAGGGTTTGGGAGAAGAATCTGTCTTATTGTGTGCTGGTGAGAGTGTGGGAAGAGTGCTGAAAGCGCCTGTGCGTGTGTGAGTTTGCCAGGGAGGATCTGTGTTATTGTATGTGAGTGACACTGTGTGTGGGAGTAGTGTGTGTGCATACGTGCGTGTGTATATGTGAGTGTCTGTGTGGGAGAGAGTCTGTGTAGGTGTGTGATTGGGTGGGTGTATGTGATTGGGTGAGTGTGTGTATTTATGTGTGGGTGTGACGGTGTCAGTGTGTGAGGGGCGTCAGTGTGAGTGTGTGTGTGTGATTGTGTGAGTGTGAGTGTATGTATGTGTGCGTGTTTGATTGTTGTAAGAGCGTGCTTGTGGGCATGTGTCGAGCTTGTCTTGTTACCTGCAGTGTGACAAGCAACAAATATCATGGTTGAGGCCATCCTGGCGGTAGGGGAGTTGAGCTACAGCGTCTGCTGAGTCACATGTGTGATTCTTACCCACAGGAGACTGATCCTCTCTAAACCACAATGGGGTGCTGTGTGTGTGGTGCTTGTGTGAGTGTGTGTGGTAGGTGCGGGTGTGTGTGTATGTGTGTGAGTGTGTGAGTGGGTGGCTGTCTGTGTTTTCATGTGTGTGTGAGGCAGGGGTTGCGTGTGTGTCTCGGTGTATGTATGTGTGTGAGGGTGTATGTGAGTGTGGCGGGTGCGTGTGTCAGGATGCAAGTACGTGTGTGTGTGAGGGTGTATTTGTGTGTGATTAGTGGGGTATGTGTGTACGTGTATGGGTGTGTGGGGGTGTTTGTTTGTGGGTGTGGATATGCGGGGTTGTGTGGGTAAGGTGTGTGTGTTTGTGTATCTGGGTGAGTGGGTGTCTGTGAGTGTAGATGGTGTGTGGATGGGAGTGTAAGTGGGTTTTCTGTGTGCCTCTCGGTGTGTGTCTGTGTGTATGTGGTTGTAGGTTGTGTGTGTCATTGTGTTTGTGTGTCTGTCTACCTGCGTGGATGTGTATCCGTGTGTGTATGTATGTGGTTGTAGGGTGTGTGTGTCTTGGTTTTTCTCTGTCTGTGTATCTGCGTGTGTGTGTATCCGTGTGTGTGTGTGCCTGTGCGTGTGTGTTTCTGTGCGTATGTGTGTGTGATGATTAACCAAAGCAGGCTCTTTTAGTCCATATAAACAACAGCAGTGTGCCAGCCTGCTCATTGTAGCTCGGAGCAGCAAGCCTGATGATGTGGACATTTCCAATATTGCTTGTTTGTGTCATAGTGCTGGCGCAGCCCAACACTGCTGACAGGAAACTGCGAAGCGGCATTTATTTGGGAGGTCAGTGTAAATCGCAGGGAACACTCTGGATGTGGGTGTAATGGAGAAAACGAGGAGGCCATTCTGCCCATGCAGCCTGTGCTGCCTTTTATTTGTGTCAGCGCTGAATTGGCTTGTTTCTGCGGCATCTCACGTCGGTTCTGTTAAGGTGAATTAGTGCAGCGCAATCAAAATCTTCCTTGCTCCTCTTTCCTGGGTCACTGTGTGTTCCGTTTCTTAAACAGGTTTAAACCAACTAGTGGGCTCAGGGAATTGGTAAAGGAGGCAGAAATACTCAGGGAGGGAGGAAAACTTCCCTCACTGAGGGGTTTGGGGAACGTGCGTCCTGCCAATGGGGAGCTGGGGAGTGCGAACATAAGTCTGCGGGATGAGATTATATGGAAAGGAATGACAAAGAAGCTACGGAATGGCGCTGGGTGAACTGCCCAACTTGCAGAGCTGGCATGGACAAGCCGAGCCGAACGGCCTCCTTCTGCGTTGCAGGTATTTCCGTGTCTTTGTAATTCAAGATCAGTTCAATCCTCCTTCACTCCCTCCTCACTCTCCTCCCCCCATCCACAGAGAAGCTGCTGTGAACATTATCTTTCTAAGATCATAAGGTGTAGGGAGTATAAATAGGCTGTGTGGCCCATCTACTCTGTTCCTCTGTTGAATAAGATCGTGGCTTTACTGATCATCCTCAATTCTCATTCTCAGGATACTCCGCAACTCCTCTGATTTCTTTTCTGATTATAGATTTCCCTATCTCAGACCCTTCAACACACTGAATGACGGTAAGTGTGAGGCGCTGCACTTGTGGGGAGATCAAGTGTTAAGTAGACGCGGACAGGGACCTGAACAGCATTGATGTACGGAGGGATCTTGGGATTCAATTCAATGGCCCCCTGAAGGTAGCTATGCCAGTAGATAAATTCACAAAGAAGGAATATGACAGGGTCACCTTTATTAGTCAGATTACTGAGTACAAGAGGCAGGATATCATGCTGTAGCTTTATAAGATTTTGTTTGAGCAACACCTAGAACTTGGCACTCAATGCGGATCACCACAATTATTTGGAAGACGTGAAAGCAATGGAGAGGATGCACTAGAGGATTAACTGGATGTTGCCTGGATTAGAGGACATGAACTATAAAGGATAGGCCAGAAAAGCTCAGTTAAACATCGCACAGCCACAGGTTATAGTCCAACAGTTTTATATGGAAGTACTTAGATCAAATACGATTCATTCTGTATCCTATGATCCTGCCCCACCAAGTAACTGACGAAGGAGTAGCGCTTCGAAAACAAGGCTTCTAAGTAAACCTGTTGGACTATAACCTTGTGCTCTCCACTTTTTAACTTTGTACACCCCAGTCCTACACTGACATTTCTACATCATTGAAAAATGTTTTCCCTGGAGTGGCGGAGGCTGAGGGCAGACTTGGTCGAAGTCGATAAAATCATGAGAGGCATAGATAGAGTTAACGTTCAGAAACTTTTTTTTCCCACAGTTGAAATGTTTGATATTAGAGGCTAAGAATTAAATTTGAGAGGGGGCTAGTACAATGAAGCTTTATCCTCAAATCTCCTTTAAACTGTCCCCCTCACCTCTGTCTCTCTCACACACATGTTTTCTCTCTCTCTATCCCCGCCTTTCTCTCTCTTTGTTATCTCCATTTGTCTCTCCATTTCTATCTCTATCCCAGTCTCTGCTTTTTCTGATCTTTATGATCTTTCTTTCCCTCCATCACTATCCTTAACTCTGTGTATCTGCATTTCTCTCTCTTTTTCTATCTCTATTCCTTTGTCTCTCTGCTTCTCTTTATAATCTGTCACTATTTCTGTCTCTGCTTCTCTATCTGCCTCCCTCTCTCTGCCTCTCTCTCTCTGTCCATTTCTCCCTCTCTCTCAGTCTTTCGCTCTCTATTTCTCACGCTCTATCTCTCTCCCTTTAAGCCATTTCTTGAAACAAAATAATGTTTATGCAATGCCTGATGCCCTGTGCCAGAGTTTGTTTCATATGGTCCCGTAAGGCACCATGGCAGATTTCTTGACATCCTTCTTCAAAATGAGCTGGTATGTTCTCTCAGAATTTTGCTTCCAATCGTTTGACCTCACACGGAGAACTGTGCACTGCTCTGATCTACAAATTGAGATGATCCCAGCTGTGGTCATACAGGAAAAGTTAAGGTCCGAGACTGAATCCTCGCTTGTTAGGCCAGAGGCACCAAACTGTTCTGTTTCTGTTATCATTTAGGCTTATCCATGGGTGTATTCAGAAGATGTTCCAAATATACAATGAGCACAAAGAACATGGACATTTTTTTTAAAAAGTCAATTAGCTTTTTTATAGCACAAGAATTGTTGGGAAGATGCAATTGCAAAGTGTAGATAGAAAGTTTCATCCTATTAGAAGTCGCAATAGCAGATGGCTTCTCACATCTCAGTAACAGTCACCCCGCCTCCACACTAAATCTTATTCAGCCGATTGAAAAGTTGGTTTCCATTTGGCATAACAGTTATCTCCACTGTATGTGTCAGTGCTGATATCCTTAAACCCCCACAATTCTGCTGTCGGTATCCCTCACTTTTACCATACTTAAAAACAGTGCACAATTCTGCACTCAATATTTCTCCTTTACACCACATATGAAGAACCGTGCACAAATCTGCTCTCAATATCTCCCAGTTAGACTATACAGAAAACACCATGAACATTTATGCTCTCAATGTCCCTCGATTACACCACATATAATGTACAGTACACAAATCCTTTCTCAACATTTCTCAGTTGTACGACATAAAATGTGCAGTGAAGAATTCTGCTTTCAGTATCGCTCAACTGCAGCAAATGTAAGCAACAGTTCACAATTCTGTTATCTGTATTTCTCAGTTACACCACACTAAAACATTATGCACAATTCAGCACTCGATATCACTCAATTACACCACACATTAGCAGAGTGCACAGTTGTGTTCTCAGTATCGGTTAGAACAGACTTTGAGCACTTTGGATAACTCTTCTTTCGCTATCCCTCTGTGAAACTACACTACACTATTGGTTGCACCCTACTTACATCACTGGCTGTTGATAATAATGAAAGGCGTTTTCTGTTTCCCAGGTTTCTTCAGCGATTGTAAGAGTATGGGAGCAACTTGTAAACAAAGGCAGTGTGACAAAAGTGAGACTACTCTCAATGGGATATGTGCCGGTAACAAGTACTGCTGTTGGAAAAGCTGAGGAAGGGAAAACCAAATGTGTCACAGGGCGAGGCATGACTGAGTATAACTGATGCTGCCTGCTCATTCTGAAATTCTGTTTCAGCTCAATCACGTAGACACGATAATATTCTGACACACTGTTTTCTAAAACAAGTAAATAAAATTCACTGCATTGATCATTGGGTATTGTCTGTCTCTCATTACTCACGAGGATCAGAGTGTGCTCACACTGACCAGGAGTTAGGGGGCGTGGGTGGTGGGTGGTGGGATGGGAATGCCAGAGAATGGGAATATACATTGTTTTTTTGTAGCTCCTACATAGTCACAATCAATGTGCCATGGCTACATGGCAAAATGCCACGTTCACACATTGCTCAGCATGTCCTGCTATAACTGGAAGCACAGGCTGTAGAAAATCATCACGATGTCTGGATGTTCCAATCCTGTCAGAGGTCAGTGTTTAGGCATCTATTCACTGTTGGACAGTCAGTGATTCGGCAGTCAGGACTGTCGGAGGGTCAGTGCTGAGGAAGTGGGCATTGATGGAGGGACACTGCTGAGGGAGCGGCCAGTATTGGATGCACAGCGATGCTTCACACTTTAGAGGGTTAACACTGATAAAGTGGACACTTTTGGATGTTCAGTGCTGGTGGAGTGGGCAGTTTCAGGGCCAGCACTGAGGGAGATCCGCACTGCCGCGGGTCAGTGTTGACTGGGAACTGCACTGTCGGAGAGTCCGTGACAAAGGAATGGGCACTGTCAGAACTTCAGTGCTGAGGGAGTGCAGCACTGTTGGGGGGGTCAGAGCTGAGGGAGTGCCGCATGTTCAGACGGTCAGTGTTAAGTGTGTGCTGCACTGACGGATGGTCATTTCTGAGGGACTGATTCAATGTTGGACAGTGCAGAGGAAATGCCACACTGTAGGAGGGTAAGTGCTGAAAGAGCTGGAACATTCCGAAGGTCAGTTGGAGCGAGCTCGCACTGTCAGATGGTCAGTGCAGAGTGAGTGCCATACTCTCAGAGTGAACTGGTACTGGCGGAGTGTCACACCTTCGGGGGTTCAGAGCAGAGGGAATACCACGCTGTCTAAAATAAGTGCGGCCGCACTGGCGGATGGTCAGTGATGAAGCGAACATCCCACAGTCGAGTTACAGTATAAACAGTGGCGCCGCTCTGTCGGATGTTCAGTGATGTGGTAATGCGGCATTGTCAGAGAGTCCATGCTGTGCGAGTGCCATACGGCCTGATACTCAGTGGTGGGGGTTCTCTGCACTGCCGGAGTATCAATGTTCAGGGAGTAGGCACCTTCAGAGAGTTCATGCTGAGGAAGTGTGGCAGTCTCAGAGGAACAGCCCTAAGGGGATGCCAACCTGTTGGACCATCTATGCTGAGGGAGCGCCGCAAAGTCAGAAGGTCAGTGCTGAGCGAGCGCCGTACTGTTGGATGGTCAGTACTGAGTGGGTGTGGCATTGTTAAATGATCTGTCTGACGGAATGCCTCTCCATTGGAGGGTAATTACTGAGGGAGTGCCGCACTGTGGGAAAACCAGTGTAGAGGGAGTGCTGCACAGTCTGATGATCAGTGCTGTTGGAGGTCCACACTGTCAGTGGGTCAGCGGTGATGGATTCAGCATTGTCGGAGTGTGAGCACTGAGGGAGTGTCCTACAGTTGGATGGTCAGTGCTGACGGACTGCGGTTCGGTCGGACGTTCAGTGCTGTTGGAGCTTCGAGTTATCGGAGGGTCAGTGCTGTGGATCTGTGGCACTCACAGAGCGTCAGTGTTAATGGCGTGCTAGAGTCAGAAGGACAGAGCTGAGAGGGCGCTGCATTGATGGTAGGTTAGTGCAGAGAGAGTGCCCCACTGTCAGTGGATCAGTCATGAATGATTGCCACACTGTTCGAGGGTAACTGCTGAGAGAGTGCAACATGATTGTAGACTCACTGGTGAGTGACCCCCACACTGTTGGAGTTTCAGTTTTGAGGGATATCCGCACGATTGGAGAGTACGTGCTGACCTAGCTCCAAACTGTCGGAGTGTCAGGATTGAGTGAATGTGGCATAGTCGGAATGTCAGTGCTGGAGGCTTAGTGCTGGAAGAGTGTCACACTGTCGAAGTCGCAGCAGCGAGCAAGCTCTTCATTTTCTGACTGCCAGTAAGTGCTTAAGTAGCCGGGAACTGTTCGTGGGTCAGTGCAGTGCGAGCTCCACACTGTCGGAGCGTCATTAGGGCGGAAGCGCAGCACTATTATATGGTCTGTGTTGTGTGAGTGGGCACACTTGAGCAGTCCGAGTTATGGGTGTGGGCTCTTTCGGACGTTTAGCACAGAGGAAGTGAGCACTTTCAGAGGGTCAGTACTGAGAGAGTGATTCACTCTCGGAAGTCAGTGCTGAGGGGGTGTCCCACTGTTGGATGGTCAGTGTTGAGGAAATCTGTCCCTGTCAGAGGGTCAGGGCTGACTGAGTTCCACAATACCGAATCGACAGTGCTGAGGGAACTCTGCACTTTTGGAATGCTAGTGCTGAAGGATCTCCACATCGTCAGAGATTCAGTGCTGTGGGAGCACCGCACCATTGGATGCTCGGTGCTGGGGAAGGACAGGTCAGTGCTGAGAGAGTGCAGCACTGTCAGAGGATCATTGCGGAGGGAATGGGAAATGTTGGAGGATCAGTACGGATAGTCATTGCTAATTAGGTCCCGCACTGTAAGGGGAACTGCTGATGGAGCTCTGCATTCCCAGACGGTCAGTGCAGATGCAGAGTCCCGCTATCAGACGGTCAGTGCTGAGGGAGCGCTGCTCTGTCGCCGGATCAATTTTGTGGGAGTGGGTACTGTTGGAAGAGCAATGCAGAGGGAACTCTGCACTGTTGGTTGGTCAGTGCTCAGGGAACCTCGCGCTGTCACAGGATTAGTGCTGAGGAAGCACAGCACCACTGCTGTGTCGGTGGTGAGGGAGCTCTTAACTGATGGAGTGTCAGTGCTGCTAAAATACTACACTGTCGGAAGGGCAGCAATGATGGAGCTCCACATTGTCGGAGGTTCAGTGACAAGGAAATGGGGTACTATTGGAGGGTCAGTGCTAAGGGAGCTCCGCGTTGTCAGAGAGTCAGAGCTGAGGCAATGTCCCACTCTCAGTGGGGCAGTGGTGACGCAGTGAGGCACTGTTAGATGGTCAGTGTTAATGTAACGGGGCACTGTCGGATGGAAAGTGCTGAGGGAAGGTGAACCATTGTCGCATTAGCGTTATGGGAGCACTACACTGTTGGAAGTTCCGATCCAAGGGAACGGCGCACTGTTGGATGGTCAGTGCTGAGAGGGTTTGTTTTGTCGGAGGGTCAGTGCTGAGGGAGCTCCCACTATCAGAGGGTCAGTGCTGATTGAGCTGCGCATAGTTGGAAGGTCAGTGCTGAGGGAGCGCTGCACTGTTGGAGGGTCAGTGCTGAGGGAGCACATACTCTCGAGCATCAATGTTGTTGGAGCATGCACTTGGGAGGATATATGTTGATAGATCGTTGCACTGTTGGAAAGTCAGTGCTGAGGAAATGTAGGGCTTTGTTGCATTGACACAGGGTCAGGCTGAGGGACCTCCGCTGTGTCAGAGGGCCAGTGCTAAAGAATTGTCGCAGTGTTGGACGATCAGTCCTGAGAATGTGCGCCACTGTCAGTGAGTCAGTGAAGTGCCAGCACGGCTCTGTCATTGATTTAGTGTTGAGGCTGCTCTGCTCTGTTGGAGAGAGTGTCGCACTGCTGTAGGGTCAGTGCTGTCGGAGTGCTATACTGTCGAGGATCTCCGCACAGTTGGAGTGTCAGTGCTGCGGCAGCGTGAGGTTTTTGGAGCGCTGAGAGAGTGGGCACTATCAGACCATATGTGCTATGGGTGTCCACATTTTCAGCGTGACATCGTTGAGGAAAGGTCAAACCATCGCAGGGTCAGTAATGAGCAATTGCCACATGGTTTCGGGTCAGCGCTGTGTCAGTGGGCACTGTTGGAAGGTCACTGCTGAGGGAATGCCGAACTATTGGAGGATCAATACTGAAGAATTGCTGCACTGTTGGAATGTTAGCGCTGAGGCAGCGCTGAGGCAGCGGGCGTAGGATGGTCAGTGCTGAGGGAGCGCCGCATTTGATGAGTACCACGCTGACCTAGTTTGACACTGTCGGAGGGTCAGTTCTGAGAAAGTGTCCCACGGTTGATGGGACTGTGCTGAGAAACTCCGCATTTCCCCAGGCCCAGAGCTCACAAGGCTCACAGTCGGACGGTAAGTGCTGAGGGCATGTCGCACTATTGAAGGGTCAGTGTTGAGGCAGCTCTGCACTGTCATAGGGTCAATGCTGAGCGAGTGCCGCACTTTGGGAGGTTCAGCACTGAGGAAGTGCTGCACTGTTGGATTATCAGTGCTGAAGGAGTGCTACACTGTTCGAGTCCCAGCGCTGAGTAAGTGTCACACTCTTCGTCTGTCTGACCTGAGGGAGTGACACACTGTCAGAGGGTAAGTGCTGTGGGAGATTTGAACTGTCGGATGGAGTGCTGAGGAAGTCCCGTACTGCGAGGCTGTCAGTGCTGAGGGAGGGCTGCACTGTGGGAGGGTGAGTGCTGAAGGAATGAGCAATGTCGGAAGGTCAATGGTGAGTGATTGGCCATTGTCAGAGGGTCAGTGCTGATGTAGTGGAAATATCGGAGGGTCAGCTTTGAGGGAATATTGCACTGTTGGAGGGTCAGCGCTGAAGGAGCATTGCACTGTCAGAGGGTCAGCGCTGAGTGAGCGCTGCACTGTTGGAGGGACAGTGCTGAGGGTACTCAGCACTATTGGGCAGTCAGTTCTGAGGGAGCGCCACAGTGTCGGAGGATCAATGCTGAGTGAAAACCGCAGTATCGGTGGGTCAGTGCTGAGGGAGTGCCGCACTGTCAGAGGGTCAGTGCTCATGGAGTGCTGCACTGTTGGAGGATTAACGCTGAGGGTGTGTCACATTGTGAGAGAGTCATTGCTGACTGAAATCCTCACTGTTGGAGTTTCAGTATGAGGGCAGGAAGGTGAGTGCTGAGGGACTCGGCATTGTCCGAAGATCAGTGCTGATGCAGTGGGCACTGTCGGAGGGTCAGTGCTGAGGAAATAGGCACTGTCAGATGGTCAGCACTGAGGGTATAGGTACTATCAGAGGTTCAGTGCACTGGGAGCTCTACACGATTGGAGGGACTGTGCTCTGGGAGGTGGGTGAGACAATTTAGTTGTTTACCACAGAGGGCTGATGATGCTGGGTAATTCAATATAGTGAAGACTGACAAAGAGAGAAGGATTCTTAAACAGTGAGGGAATTGTAGGTTAATGAGGGAAGACCGGGAAAGTGCAGCAGTGATTGTTCAGATCAGCTGTGGCCCCATTAAATGGTATAACAGATGTGATGTGCTGAATGGCCTACTTCTGCTCCTGTGGTGGGAAATATTCTCTGGATCTCTGTCTACCAGGAATGTGTGTAGCAATTTCACTCAGTGGTTAGCACTGCTGCCTCGCAGCGCCGGGCACACGGGTTCGATTCCACACTTGGTGACTGTCAGTTTGGAATTTGCAGATTCTCCCTGTGTCAGCATCGGTTTCCTCCGGCTGCTGCTATTTCCTCCCACAGTTCAAAAATGTGCAGAGTCAGGTGGACTGGCTATGGGACGTCTCTCCGCAATGTGACAGGGATGTGCAGGTTGGTTGGATTAGCTCTGCAATAATACAGGCCAGAATGCTGCTTCGTGTCATTGTGGACTCGATCAGCCGAATGGCCAAAAGACAGAGGAGGAGAAGTTAGGCCATTCACCCCATCGAGTCCGATCTACCATATGGCCGATAGGGTTATCTACCCCATTCTCCTGCTTTCACTCCGTAATCCTTGTCCCCCTTGATACTCAGAACCTAATTATGTTTGTATAAATAATATTAAATGACCTGACCTCCATAGCCGTTAGTGGCAATGAATTCCATAGATTCACAAATCTGTTTGAAAAGAAATCTAATTGCCTTCGTTATAAAATGTCCTCTCTTTACTCAAAGTGTATGCCCTCGGATCCTCTTCTCTCTACCAATGAAGACATCTTCCCAACATCCACTCAGTCCACGCTATTCAGTGTTGTACTTCTCCACCATAGTGATTCTGAACAGAATGCTTCGAATTGTCATTTTGCTGACGCACTGTGGGATTGTGGAAAATGGTTAGCAGTTTGACTCAGTGAAGAAGGTGGTGAAATATCGACAGACTCTCTGAAATATGATACAGTGAGTTGGAGCAAGCCCATGTTCTATCGAAGGATGAGTACACATGTTAATGATTTAAAGCGATCACGGATTCAGCCTGAGTTCCTTCCAAGGAAGTGGGGCACTCTAAACATCTTGTTGTAGGGATGTTCGATTCCAAATACGTCAGCTACAGCGAACTAGGATGGACCATGCACAGAATCGCTTCTCACAATATCTCGGCGCTAAACAGCACCACCCAAGACGAACCCTCAAACACGGGCCATGCACTTCGGTATAAAGTAGGTGAGACTGAGTTGAGAGAAAGTGATTGAGTCAGTGTGAGTAACTGTGAGAAGCAACAGTGAAAGAGACGAGAGAATGAGACATACATACAGAACTAAACATAGATGTAGACGGAGTGATAGCAAGTGTGACAGAGACAGTGAAAGACAAAGATTCAGCAATATATGAGAGAAATGAGTGAGTGAAAGTCAGAGAGACAGGGACATACAAACAGAGTAAGATAGAATGACAGAGTGAGAAAGATGAGAAGGTGTGAGGCAGCAAGAGAGAGGTACAGGCACAGTAAGAAAGAAAAGGAGAGTGACAGCCAGAGAGAGTGAGCAATTAAAGAGGGAAAAAAAAGTGAGAGAAAAAACAGTGGGAGACAAAACAATGACAGAGTGAGAGAGAAAAAGAAACAGGATTGACAGTATGAAGGCAAGATAGAAACACAATGAGAGACAAAGGGAGACGTTGGGAGCCGTTGCCGATATTGACAGTCCCATTGTTCCTACTATCTTTCTTTTACCAGGCTGGAAGGCCCCGCTTCTCACTTGCCACTTGATGTGGGCTGATGGAGACCATTCCCGTGGAAGTAGGTTTGTTAACGGTGACAGATTCGCTCTGCCCTCTACAGGCTCCGAGGAGCTGACCAGAAGATGGAGGGAGTATTCCTCCTATTCATCCTTGAACCCCTGGCCCTGTCTCTGTCTGGGGCCGGTCTTTTGCCACGGAGGCATTTCATCTACCAAGGTGAGTCGCTGCCACATAGAGGTTATCGAAAGTCTGGCTCTCGGATTGAAATGACACTGCTGGCTTCAGCTGATTTCACAAAGATCAACTGGCCCCAGGCACACTCCAATCCCTGACAGTCCGCTCTCTGGCAGTGCCTTTTCGTTGTTTGGCACTGCGGCTTTGTGGACCAGAGAAACAAACAGACACATAGCCACACACACACACACACACACACACACACACACACACACATCCAGAAACATATGACCTAAGAGCAGGAGTCACCCGAGTCCGTATCTCAATATGCTGAAAGGTGATCTCCCACTCAACGTCAATTTCCCACTTGCAACCCACACCCTTGATGACTTTAAAACCACAAAATAAAAACTCTTTCTCTTGCGCATCAGCACAAGTCACTGTGCCACGGCAGCATCCATCTACATATGCTGCCAGATCCGACTGTTCAGGCACAGCCCGTGTGAATAGATAGCAGTCATTGAATTCGATATCTGTGTTGAAGCTTTAGAACAGAGCAAGTTGGAAACACAGGTTTGTCAGGCGCTCTGTGGAGCAGGTTTCGAGGTTTCTTTTCTGGGCTTGGTGGTCGACTCCAAATGCCTCGCATCCACACGCTGTACGAACCTACAAAAAAGATGCAGAGTCGATAAGTTTTAATGGGTGTTTATTTGCAGTGACGAAAGTCTCACCTGCACGATCCCCATGACCCTATTCGCTCCCACTCCCGGCTGTTCAGGTTTCACCATTGGTAATCTTGACGTGGTGCGCGAGTGGGTTAAAAGGAATCCTAGCTAATCCTCTGCCTCGCTGGTTTCGTTTGCAGTGACTGGAGAGACATGTGAAGTGTCGAGAGGCCTGTGCTGAGAGCAGACTTGCCGAGGGGACGAGCTGAAGATCAGAGCCTAGTGCTACCGGGGCACCCATTGTTTCCGGGCGAAGGAGTTGGTGATGTTGGATCTGCTGATGACTCAGACGCTCTCCATCTTGCATGTGTGAAAGCACAATGGCATGGATATGATGGGAATGGGGAGATGGCAGTCATAGCTCCCAAGCCTTCCATTTTTACACAATGTAGCTTGGCACTCAAGACTCCCACAGCCTTAACATCCTGCCCTCTCTCAGACTGACAATAAATATTGCGAACAGTGTCTGTCAATCGATCTCTTCCTCGTTCTCGGTGTCTTATTGATCCATTCTGAATACTTACAGGTGGGGAAAGATTGGATATGAGCACACAAGAGAAACAGAAATACACACGGACACACACAGACACGCACACACACCCACACGCCAAGGCGCACACCCACAAACAACAACACACACATTCACCCCTATTCATAGACACACAACCTCACACACCCACCCACATCTACAGCCACCCACCCACACAAACATACACACACTCACGCTTTAACAAAATCTCCCACAAACACACACCGGTACCCACATACACACGCATATTCACTCTCTCACAGCACACACGTACACAAACACACACATCCACGCACACTCACAATTACACACTCACACATGCACCCACACATACTCACACAGACACCCACACACATGCACGCTCAAACATTGACAAACGCACACACACTCACACACACACTCATACACTTCCAAACACACCACATGCACACAGACACAAACATATACACACATGTACAGACAAACACACCCCACAGACACTCACACACACACGCCCACACACACCAACGCACATTCACTCAAATGTATACACTGACACATTTGCACACACAGCCACACCCACCTACCTAGATGCACACACACGCTGACATGTGCGCACACACTCACCCACACACACCAACACCCACACACGCATGCACACACACAAACACATACCCACAGACATACAACTGCACATCCCCACACACAAACACACAAATACAAACTCCCACACACCTCCACGCCCAATAGCACACACCCATACACATCCACGCAATCAACGACACACAACCACACACCTCCCCACATTCACATCCACTCATCCACAGCCATTCACAGACACACACCCACACGCACCTCAACCCCACACACTCCACACACACATACACACAAAACACCAATACACACCCACACACATACCCACACACACTCCCTCAAAATGACATGCATTCACTCACACACACACTGCCCCCCACAAGCACCACACGTACAGAACGTCGTCATTGTCACACACCTATTAAACCCACACCTTCAAACACTCACACATACAAACCCCACAAACACACACCCATACACACAAACCCACACACACGCAGCCATTCTCTCACGCACACACCACACTCTCACAAGCACCCAAGCACACACACAGCCATTCTGACACACACACACACACACACACACCACATCTACACACACACACACACACACGCAGTTGTATCCGTGGTGTAGAATTGATGGGCATTATCCCCCAAATGCCACATTTTCGAGGGAGATACAAGGGGACTAAGGATAGATCGTGTTTGCAATTCTATTGAAAATGATCGTGTAAATCATCTTTTGAAAATGCTTAACACTCTGATTGATAGTTTTCCGTCTGGAAAGGATGATTTTTTTACAAATCCTGGAACTACGATTTGCTGATGGTAAGATGACACAGCGCAACCATGTTTCACTTACATGTCAGTACAGGTTAGATAGACTGAATGGACATCCCGAAACAATCATTATTTTAACAGACTCTTCACTCAGACATGCACCTGGTAAAAGAAAAACATGATTTTTTTGGAAAAAAATTGTTTCTAGCTGCGTCACGGTTGCAAGGATGAAAGGTATTGTTTACTCCACCTTACGCTGTGCTCCTCGGACGAGCCCTTTACGTGAGATTTCAGATGATTCTATAATGTGGCAGGTGGAAGACATGGCACACGTCTCCGCTGGCTACATCTGCGGGACGTGCACCAAATTCCTGCTTCTTGAATACCGTGTCAGGGAATTGGAGCTGGAGCTGGATGAACTACGGATCATTCGGGAGGCTGAGGGAGTAATTGAGAGGAGTTACCGGGAGTTGGTCACTCCTGAGGCTCAGGACAAAGACTGATGGGTGACAGTTGAGAGAGGAAAGGCGACAGACAGACAGTGCAGATATCCCTTGTGGACATTCCCTTCAGCAATAAGTATACCGTTTTGGATACTGCTGGGGGTGGATGGGAATGACCTACCAGAGGAAAGCCATTGTAGTCAGTTCTCTGGCATTGAGCCTGACACTGTGGCAAAGAAGGGAAGAGTGCAGAATAGAAACGTACTCGTGGTAGGGGACTATATAGTTAAGAGAATCGACAGGAAATTTCGTGGTCAGGATCGGGATTCCCGGAAGGTATGTTGCCTCCCTGGTGCCAGGTTCCGGGACGTCTCCAATCGGGTAGATAAGGTACTAAAAGGTGAGGGTGAACAGCCAGAAATCGTGTTTCACACTTGTACTGATGATATAGCCAGAGAAAGGATTAAGGAAATAAAAAGTGATTTCAGGGAGTTAGGATGGAAGCTGGAAAGGAGGACGAACAGAGTAGTGCTCTCCAGTTTGCATCTGAACTGGAAGGGGAACAATGTCCTGATAGGAAGGTTTGATCGACTAGTTCGAGAGGTTTTAAACTAATATGGTGGAGGGCGATGTGGGAAACTGAGCTGTCTACCGGAGGAGAGAGTTGATGCAGAAAAGGTAATAGCAAGAGGTAGACCAGCTAGTGGGAAGGGGTTTCCTGGAAAGTAACCAAGGGAACAGTTATAGTTTGTTTGCTTTAACGCAATGAGTATCAGGAATAAAAGTGATGAACTTAGAACATGGATCAGTACCTCGTGCTATGATGTTGTGGCCATAACAGAGACATGGGTTTCTCAGGGGCAGGAATGGTTGCTGAATGGTCCAGGGTTTTGAGCATTTAAAAAGAATATGGAGGGGGGTAAAAAGGAGGAGATGTAGCACGACTAATCAGAGAGGGTATCACAGCTATGTAAGCTTCCATTGTCGAGGAAGGTCTGCCTACCAAGTCAGTATGTGTGGAAATTATGAACAGCAAGGGAGCAGTCACCTCGTTAGGTGTTTACTACAGGCCCCCAAATAGCAGCAGGGAGATTTAAGAAAGCATAGGTCGGCAGATTTTGGAAAAGTGTGGACTACGCAAAATCGGAGGATATTTAATTGGGGAAGAGGAAATTATGATGCGATTAGACATGTGTTAGGAAGCATGGACTAGGAGCAATTGTTCCATGGAAAATGCACCATAGACATGTGGAGACTGTTTAAGGGACAGTTGTTAGAACATAGAACATAGAACTGTACATCACAGAACAGACCCTCAGCCCACGATGTTGTTCCGATCACTGATCCGCATGTATACACCCTCAAATTTATGTGACCATATGCAATTTCTGTGACCAATTGTTGCGAGTGATGCATAAATTTGTCCCTGTGAGACAGGCAAGTAGGGGTAAGATAAAGGAACCTTGGACGACGAGAGCAGTGGAGCGTCTCGTCAAAAGGAAGAAGGTACCTTACATATGGTGGAGGAAGCTACGGTCAAGCTCAGTTCTAGAGGTTACAGGCAGGCGAGGAATGAGCTCAAAAATGGTCTGAGGTGAGCCAGGAGGGGTCACGAGAAAGGCTTGGCAAAACCGATTAGGGAGAACACAAAGGCATTTTACACTTATGTGAGGAATAAGAGAATGGTCAAAGAAAGAGTAGGGCCGATCAGGGATAGCATAGGAAACTTGTGTGTGGAGTCCAAGGAGATAGGGGATGACCTAAATGAGGTTTTTGCTTCTGTCTCTACGAAAGAAACGAATTTTTTAGTGAACAAAATCTTTGAAGAGAGATATGCATGCTGGAATGGATAGATTTAGAAGAAGCTGATGTGCTGAACATTTTGTCAAACATTAAGATTGACAAGTCGCCAGGTCAGGACCAGATTTGTCCTCGGCTGCTTTGGCAAACGGGAAATGCGATTGCTTCGCCACTTGCAAAGGTCTTTGGATCCTCGCTCTCACTGGAGTCGTACCTGAATACTGGAGAAAGGCAAATGTAATTCCTCTCTTCAAGAAAGGAAATAGGGAAATCCCCGGCAATTAAATACTAGTAAGTCTCACGTCTGTCGTCTGCAAGGTGTTAGAAAGGATTCTGAGGGATAGGATTTATGACCATCTGGGAGAGCATGGCTTGATTAAATACAGTCAAAATTACAGATCATGCCTCACAAACCTTATCGAGTTCTTTGATGATGAGAATCGAAAGGTTGATGAGGGTCGAGCTGTGGATGTGGTGTATATGGACTTTAGCAAGGCATTTGATAAGGTTCCCCATGGTAAACTATTCAGAAGGTCAGGAGGAATGGGATAAGGGGATCCTAGCTGTCTGGATGCAGAATTGGCTGGCCAACAGAAGACAGCGAGTGGTAGTAGAAGGAAAAGATTCTGCCTGGAAGTCTGTGATGAGTGGTATTCCAAAGGGGCCTCTATTGTTTGTAATTTTCATTCATGACTTGAATGAGGGGATTGAAGGATGGGTCAGCAAGTTTGCAGATGACACAAAGGTTGGAAGTGTCGTTGACAGTATAGAGGGCTGTTGTAGGCTTCAGCGGGACATTTAAAAGATACGCAGATGGGCTGAGATGTGGCAGATGGAGCTCAAACAGGATAAATGCGAGGTGATGCATTTTGAAAGGTCGAATTTGAAAGCTGAGTATAAGATTAAGGAGAGGATTCTTGGAATTGTGGAGGAACAGAGGGATCTTGGTGTGCAGGTACATAGATCCCTTAAAATGGCCACCCAAGTGGACAGGGTTGTTAAGAAAGCATATGGTGTTTTGGATTTCATTCACATGGGGGATTGAGTTTAAGAATCGTCAGATGTTGTTGCAGCGCTATGAAACTTTGGTTAGACCGCAGTTGAAATACTGCGTCCAGTTCTGGTCGCCCTATTATTGGAAAGATGTGGATGCTTTGGAGAGGATTTAGAGGAGGTTTACCAGGATGCTGCCTGGACTGGAGGGCTTATCTTATGAAGAGAGGTTGACGGAGTTTGGACTTTATTCATTTGAGAAAAGAAGGAGGAGTGGAACTTAATTGAGGTATACAAGATAATGAGAGGCATAGATAAAGTTGAGAGCCAGAGACAATTTCCCAGGGCAGAAATTGCTAACAAGTTTTATGCTGGTTGGACGGAAGAATAGATGGGATGTCAGAGGTTGATTCTTTACACAGAGAATTGTGAGAGCATGGAATGCGTTGCCAGCAGTAGTTGTCGAAGCAAGGTCATTGGGGACATTTAAGAGACAGCTGGACATGCATATGGTCACAGAAATTTGGGGATGCACACATGAGGATCAATGTGTCGGCACAACATTGTGGGCTGAAGGGCCTGTTCTGTGCTGTACTGTTCTATGTTCTATGTTCTGTAATATATTGTCCCACGGGGCCTCTGCGGATTGGGCTCCAACCGTGGTCATATGAATGGAACAGTCCACTTTGTTGCTTTCACCGAACGAAATCAGAGTCAATCTACACTGCTGCGAAAATTTCAGCTCACCATGTGACAACATTTTACAGCTACCCACCCAATCTCCTTATTGTTACGGATTGGTCCACGCCTAGTGATGCAGTCACAGATCTCCCACTGTTACCTTGGCACCAGTAGTTAACCCGTCAGTACCAAAATGCGCAGTTATTACTTTTGGATATATGTGTGAGCTTTCTGCATACACCTTGTTTGACATGAGCAGTCAAAGTGATTTTTAAATGGATTTGTTGCTTAGAATTCTGGGATGCCCTTGGCCTGTCTTAGATAACAGGTCTTCCGTTCTCCTTCCCTTTTCACGGTTGTCTCTCTATCTCTCTTGATTCTTTCTCTCTTAATCCTGTTCTCTTCATTTTCCTCACCATCTCACTCTCGATACTGTTTCTCTCTATTTACGATCGTTCCCGTTCTCCATCACATTTCTCAATGCCATCTATAGCCTCCTCTCACCAAATATATAATATCTCTCCTGTATTCACTGTTTTCCTTGAATTCTCCAGTTTTGTCTCCTCCTTCATTCCCCTCCATCTCCAATTTTCTCTCATGTATTCACTCTGTACTCATTGTGGGCTTTGTGTGTGAGCGTATACGTGTGTCTGTGTGAGAATATGTCCGTGCATGTCTGCTTTTTCTTGCCGTGCGGACATATAACGTTTCACAACAAGTAATAGATTGAACCTTGGGAGTGCAATTTCAGTTAGTTAGGGTAGTAAGGGCAGCGTTTGGAATTCCTGCATCGCTGCATCGGGTATAGATGTTGGGAGGTCATGTTATGGGTGACCAAGGCATTGCCTCGGCCACTTTTGGAAGACAGTGTGCAATTCCATTCTGCTCATTATCGGAGGAATGTTATGAATCTTCAAGGGTTCAGAAAAGATTTACAAAGATGTTACGAGGATTGGAGTGTGTGAGGTAGAGGGCGAGGTTAAAATGTCTCAGGCTATTTTTCCTGGTGAGTCAGGAGCTGAGGGATGAATTTAAAAACTTTTGTAAAATGATGAGAGGCACGGGTAGGTTGAATAGACAAAGCCTTATCTCCAGAATGGGTAGTCCAATCAAGCGGGCATATATTTAAGTGAGAGTAATAACATTTAACAGGGACCATTTTCACATGAAGTTGGTGCATGCTTGGAATGTGCTGACAGAGGAAGATTTGTACTGTAGGGTTTGCTTCCGTGCTGTACATCTCTATGACTCTGTCATTCTATGAACCTGTGATATTGAACATAGTATCTTATCAAGAGCGAATGAACAGTCAATATCCAACGTTAATGTACTTTTCCCATAAACAGACAATTAGTGATTGGTGCATATCAGCACCCGCTCAGCCTTTTGAACTTCACTGAAGGGTGTCAGACAGAATCACGACTGACCACGGGACAATTTCACTTCGAAGGTAAATATTTAACAAACCGGCAATGACTGTTACACGAGTACTCTTTGCTGAAAACTGGCAGGGAATCTTTGTGTCATACAATTGCCAGGCAATGGCCATTTTAATCAGACACTGTAGAATCACTACCTTTTGATAGTCAATGGCGTTACCATCCCTGATTCCGCCCACCCCCTCAACCCATTTATCCACAATCTGAGATTACCATTGAGAGCAAATCGTCTGATTACCTCATGTCATTCAATGAGATTACCATCATCGAATTATCGAATTCCCTGACGATAATGTGTTGATGATTACCATTGAAAGTGAAGCTATCCTTTGAAGTTCAATGATATCACCGTCACAGAATGCTGTCCACCCCACAATATCTTGGGGTTTTTTTTATTGAGAATGAATCTAACCATAGCCCCTTGATATTCAATGACATTACCAACATTGAATTCCTTCCGGATTAAAACCTGGGGTATTACCATTGACCAGAAATTGAACTGGAATCACCAAATCAATACAGTCACTATAAGGGAATCTTGCAGCGATTAACACGCCTCCTGAATCACTTCCTAATGCCGTTCCACCATCGATCAGGCATAAGTCCGTTACGTAATGAAATAATCTCTAAAGATCTGAATGAATGCACCTCCAACAATAATCAAGAGAGTCAACATTATCACAGGTATATCAGTCCGCCTGGCTGACACCACATTCAATCTTCCTCTCATTTATCTCTCCACCCTTCAGGCACTCTGTCTGTATTCCTGATGAAGTGCTTTTGCCCGATTTTCCTGCTCCTCGGATGATGCCTAAACTGCTGTGCTTTTCCAGCACGACTCTTCTCCAGAATCTGGTTTAGAGCGTCTGCAATAATTGTTTTTAATCACGTTCAACAAGCATTCTTCAAACCGAAAAGTGAAATTGCTGGATACCTCTGCAGGTCTGGCACCAGGTGCAAAGCGAAAACAGAACGAATGTTTCGGGAACCCATCTACAGGTACCCCCTTTCTCCACTTGAAAGGCACAGTCGCAGTAATGCGTATCAACTACAAAAAGGATTAAATTCTCTGAACTTCCTCAGGCAGCACTTTCCAAACAAATGACGACATCCATCTCGAAGGACAAAGCAACAAATGTATGGGAACAAGACACGATGCACGTTCCCCTACAAGCCACACGGTGTTCTGACATGGAAATATATCGCCGTTCCTTCATAACTGTTGAGCCAAAATTTTGGAATTCCCTCCATACTGGCACAGTGGACAATACCGACAATACATGGAAAACAGCATTTCACGAAAGAACTAAGGTTACCTCCTTAAGGGTAAATTAGGTATGGTGATCAATGCGAGATCCACAGTGAATAAAATAACAGAATCATTTCCACAAGGATAACTGTGCAGAGAATACAGCTCTTCAATGATCTGCAAGTTGGCATTTGTCTGGAGGCGGAGAGGATGAGGGAGAAACTAAACGATTATTTTGCATCAATGTTTGCTGTGGAAAAGGATATGGGAGATATAGTACGTAGGTAAATGGAAGGTGACATCTTGAAAAATGTCTTTTCCAGACGAGGAATTGCTGGTGTAAGCTGGAACTCTGCGGGGAGGTAGGGAAGTGATTGCTGGGCCCCTTGGTGAGATATACATAGCATTGATTGTCGCAGGTGAAGTGCCGGAAAGCTGACGTTTGGCGAACTCGGTACCACTGTTTATGAAAGTTGGTAAGGCTAAGCCAGGAAACTGTCGATCAGTGAGCCTGACGTCGAAGGTGAACAAGTTGCTTGAGGGAATCATGAGGGAGAGGACGAACACGTATTTGGAAAGGCAAGGAGTCATAGTCACCAAGACTTGGAGCATGGGGGACTATGTCACACAAACTTAATCGAGTCTTTTGAAAAAGTAACAAGGAGGATTGATGAGGCGAGAGCATTAGATTTGATCTCGAAGTACTTCAGTCAGACGTTCGACAGGGTTCCACGTGGGAGATTGGTTAGCAAGATTAGATCTTTGGAATAAATGTAAAAAGAACTGGCTCAAAAAATGGAAGACAGAAATTGTTAGTGGATTTGTGTTTTTCAAACTGGAGGTCTGTCACTAGTGGCGTACCACAGAAATTGGTGTTTGGTCCACTTCTCTTCGTCAGTTACGTAATTGATTTGGATGTATGCATCAGAGGCATCGTTAGTAAATTTGCAGATGAAACCAAAATTGGAGGCGTAGTGGACAGTTAAGAAGGTTACTTCAGATTAAAATGGGATCTAATTCAAATGGGCCAACGGGCTGAGAATTGGCAGATGGAATGTTACTGAGAAAAATGCGAGATAAACCATTTTGGGAAAGCACAACTTAGCAGGATTTATATAGTTAATGGTAAGGTCCCAGAGAGTGTCATTGAGCAACGAGACCTTGGAGTGCAGGTTCAAAGCTCCTTGAAAGTGGAGTCGCAGGTAGATAGGATGATGAAGAAGGCGCTTGGTAAGCCTTCCTTTATTGGTCAGAGTATTGAATATGGGAGTTGGGCAGTCATGTTGCCACATTAAAGGATATTGATTAGGCCTCATTTGGAATGTTGTGATCAATTTTGGTCTCCATCATATGCCAAGGAATTTGTGGAACTTGAAAGGTTTCAGAAAATACGGATGAAGATGTTGCCAGTTTTGGAAGTTTCTGAACAATGGGGAGGGGTTGAATGGGCTAGGCAGTTTTCCCTGAAGAGTCAGAGGCGTATAGTATTTTTAAAAATAATGAGGGGTATAGATAAGGTAAATAGACAAAGTCATTTACCTCGGGTGGGGGAACCCAGAACTGGAGAATATAGGTTGAAGTTCAAAGAGGAAAGGGGTAAAAGAAACTGAGGCACAACATTTTCAAGCAGAGGGCATACATTTATCGAATGAGTTGCCAGAGGAAGTGATGGTGGCTCGGACATTTGGAATATTTATTAGGCATCTGGATGGATATATAAATAGGAAGGGTTTCGATCGATATGGGACAGGTGATGGCAGGTGGGGTTAGATTAGATTGGGATATCTGATTGGCATGGACGTGGTGGACCGAAGTGTCAGTTTCCATGCTGTACATCACTATGACTCTCTGAATCTATTTCAGCATCTAAAGCATTTTGATACATCAGAGCAACAGAAAGAGAGAGAGAGATTTTGAGAGACAGCAAGAGCTAAAAATGGTAAAACAGAGAAAAAACTCATGAAACTTCAGGATAGAGAAAGATAGATACAAAGACAAAAAGTAGATAGGAAAAGGATGTGGAACGGGGAGGAAAGACAGAGGGAGAAAGATTCACGGAAAGGTCTGTGAGCAGACATACGGATAGGTATGGGGGGAGATAGCGATAGTTAGGGAGAGAAAGAGAAATATAAACAGATGGTGAATGTGTGAACGGGGGGTCAGGAGAAACGAGAAAATAGACTACAAGGAAATGTAGGGTGGAGCTTTCTTCCTTTGACTTGGAGCTGCAATAAATTGCTGATGTGACGCTGTTGAAGCAATGGAAGAAATAAATGCACCACAAGATCAAACAATCATCATCCTGTAGTGATGGGCAAGATCTGTTGCACTGATGCCATTCTGTGCATAAATGTTAAATGTCACCTGAAAGAAATACAGAAAATCAGCAAAGGAGCAGGGTGTACTCCGGTTGATGCAAATTGAACATCCATGGTGAAAGTTACCTCATTTTTTATGTTCTTAGAACGTTTGTCGAGCTCTAACCACCAGACTCTATAAGTGGTCTCTGTTGCAGCAAACCTTCCCGTAATCCCTTGCTCCATCCGACAGCACAACCCAAAGTGGGGATTTGAAGCTCATTTTGAAATATATAAATTAAGCGAAATCTGCCTGAACACACATCGGTTGGATTCTGCCAAATTGAATGAAAGGACGTGGAATGGAATTACCTTTCTGTTCTCTATGCCAGTCCTCACTTTCTCCTAGATCTCTTTACAAGGTCAAGGTCAGATGAATTGCATATATCTGTCAGGTGAAGAGCTCAGGGGATTACGCATCAGGAATATACTATTCAATGTTTTATGAAATTGTGATTAAATTGAATGACACTGGCGCCACATGGCTGCCCAGATCGGACATTCCAGATCTGTCCAGAATCTGCTGCATTTGGCAAATGACTGTACCCAAGAACTTACTCAGTGTGGCGGTAATATTTCATTTTCAGCAGGACTATGTGGTCTTCAGTTCTAACACTGGCGGTGTGAACAGATGTGTGCGAGGCCGGAAGATTTGTAAGAAGGAAGGCAAGTACACTATTTCCCTTTCTGATGGTTCTATCGTCACGAACTGCAGGCAGAACTAGGCTAACAAACCTCGATTAGGTCGACTAGTCATTGGAGAACCTGAGAATTTCACTGTGAAAGCGGTTCAAATTCGAAAGCCAGAATGGAATCGAGTGTTGAATTTTCTCCAACAGTTTATTCCTGTTGTTTTACGTTGTGAAGGACAAGACCAACAGATGAGGATGACACAGTTGGAATTGCAAGGTATGAAAGATTCGGCCTGTGTTTTTGTGGCCTCCTCTCTCTCCAATCATATGAACAAAAGAATCGGGATAGGATAACGGACATTGCAACGAATTTTATTGGTACGACTTACAAAGCAGTAAGTCAGGGTAATTGGATCCACACAATGGAACACAGTTGGTTTACAGAAGTAACAGTTTGCCCCAGTTGGTGCCTCAGACGGGTCTCACTACAAATTTATTTACTGTACATCCATTTTCGATTGCAGCAGTATAGCCCAATTTCACAAATCCAACTGTAAGGAATTTCATGTGGAAGACAAGGGGATCACTTCCAAGTTCCTCTCTGTAGTGCACAAGAGTTGAAGAAACCTGGAAAACAGAAAGATATACTTAAATGATGTCTCCAGCCGGGACAATTCACCCTCCGTGTGTCATCAAACCAGGAAACATGGAGAGCATAGGAAATGGACGCCAGAACTGTGCACAGTACACCAAATGTGGTCTTACCAAGGGATGTAAAGATGACAACAGTGCCCAGTGCTCTGTGATGCCGTATCAAGGGAGATAGAGACGAGTACTGTCTGCACCTTCACAATGGGTCTCGGCGAGTTAGCATTCAGAGGTTTGTTGTGGACTTCTTGGGTCGAAGGGCCTATTTACACACAGTAGGCGTTTTATTAAATGATGCTGACACTGAGCCATATTGAGACAGGGACTGTGCACTGTGCTCCCACTGTCGTCGAACTGAGGGATGTGGCTTCGAGAACTCTGTACAGTGTGGTCTTACCAAGGGAGGTTGAGATATTATCTATATTCAGTGAACAAAGTATAGTCAAACTAAGGGATATGGCGTGAAGGACAGTGCACAGTGCTTCCTGTTTGGACTAAGTGAGGAATACAGAGACCAGCCAAGTACGCATTGCTTCTACTGTGACTAAACGAAGGGACATCCAATCCATCTTTGTGCACAGTGCTCTCCGTGTCATGTAACAAATGGATAAGCAGGCTATAACGGTTAAAATTGAAATACATGTGACTTACCAAGCGAAATCGCAGGTATCTGTATGCACAGTGTTCGAAGTAGTGTCACACTGAATGATATAGGGATCAGAAGTGTCCACGGTGATCCCAATATAAGTTAACCAATGGAATGAATAAAAAAACATAGAAGAAGATATACGAATCCGTTACCAGAAGAAAAAAAAATGTAACATGACTGACTTCAAGGAATCTTTGAGATAATTGATTGCATTTACATGGAGCGCATTCCACAGCTCTATGCTCAGGCAGTTGAATAAAATCCGAAAAAAGTGACCTACTGCTTTTCTGGATTCAACAGCAATAGATGAGTTTGAGTTTCACAATTAGAGTGGTATGAGTATCAAGAAATGGTGTCGATACTGAAGGATATTCCATAAATCGGTGGCGGGCGGGGGGAGGTGTGGGGGGTGGGGCGGGGGAGCTGAAAGAGACATTTGAAAACGTTTCTCCATTCAACGTGCAAACAGTGCAGCTAAGGACATCTCCTTGTTGGATAGTTTTTGTGGGGAAATAATTAGCACATGAATTCGAACAGTTTTTCGAAAATTATCCAAACTGAGACCGTAACTTCATTTCAGAGCAGGGAGGAAAGAGAATCTGGGCTGATTGAAAGACGACAAAAAAAAACAGTCAAATTCCAATACAAATCAGCAAACACTTGAGGAGCTGATGGTGCTATAATTCTTTTACATAGAAATGTACTAACCGGGAAGGAAGAACCTTGGTCTCGATTCTCCATCCGCAGTGATGGGTTCGACAAGCACCAGGACGATGATGAGCAAAAGCAGTGATTTCGTCTTTCTCTGTAGAGTCTTTCAGAGTCATGGTGAGGTGACTGGAACACCGAGACTGTTAATAACAGATGCGTGACTACACTGTAGTTAATAATCAGAGTTCTAAATTGAAGATTAGATACACGCTGTGCTCATTATAAAGACATTTCACGAATTCCAAATGTAGCTGAAATCACACATTAGGCTATTTTCTGTCAATCAGTTACTTCACAGTGAACAGAGGAACCTAACTGTTTACTAATTGACGTGGTGAAGGTTCACAGCAAACTTTCACACTGGATATATACATATTGTTTATTTTAGTTATGGGAAATATTTGGCCGATCATTCCTCTGCTGACTCTTTCAGTTCTCCCACAAACAACTAACTGTGATATTTTGCGCCGAATGGCTGACGTTCTTTTGCATTTAAATGCATTACTCGCTTCAGCCCTTTGAACGTTAATGCTCAATCCAATATAGCAGCACCACGTGTTGATGCATTAGTGAAAAACGTCATGGTACATTGAACACAAACAAAATAAAGTGGATCAAGCCACAATTCTGCCTGAGATCTGACCCATTCCAGTTCGAACCTCAGCTACGAGCGTGATGTTATTAAAGATCAGAGTGGGAGCTCACGTTTAGTCCATGATCCACTTACTGCTGTTCTTGGTGAGTAAACTGCCCCTTTAACGTTTCCAACATAGGGCTAAACTAAAACAGCCTGAGGTCAATTTAAATCACTTTTCTCCTTGGGTGCCTGGTGCTGGTGTTGGTACAGACTTAATTGCTGCAGGTGTTGTGCCCTTGCTTGACCTTGTGGGGGCATGAGTTTATCTCACCGAGCACGACTGGTAAGAACTTCCTGGGAAAAACAAGACACCATTCAGATTCTGACACCTGTGCAAATGCAGCACCATCGTGGTGGTATACTTTACTATCCTCTGATGTTCTCTTTCCCTTCCTGACCATAAGATCATAAGACGTGGAGCAGAATTTATGTCATTAAGCATCGAGTCGCTCCTGCATTCAATCATGGCTGATAAGTTTACACCTCCTTGCACCTGCTGTCTTTAAATCCTCTTAATACTCAAATACCCAGACAGACACACACGCACACAGACAAAGACCCACATGCACACATATATTTTGTGTGGTGAATTTGTATTGCACCGTTACATTGCACGTTGCTCAAAAACTGCATACATTCATGTCGAACTCTGAGCTCAAAAACTCCAGGAATTTATGTAAAACACTGTTATCTCACTTATAAGATTAGAATCAATCTAAACATCAGGTCATAGACAGAGAACACAGGGAGCTAACACCTTCAACATATTGTCTAGCTATCACCATTGTTAGCAGCTAACCCGAGAATGCAACTTTAAAAAGAAAGGTTTTGTGATTTACACATGAAAGAAGTGAAGCTATCACTGTATTCCAACAGATAAAAGGCTGAACAGGCAATCAATTCTTCAATGTATAATTTCAGTTACATCACACTGCAAATTTTTGCTATAAATTCTGTGTTACGACCAAGCCCTCCACAATCACCTGATGAAGGAGCGTCGCTTCGAAAGCTAGTGTGCTTCCAATTAAACCTGTTGGACTATAACCTGGTGTTGTGTGATTTTTAGCCTTCAGCTCAGACATCCTCCCTGATATCCCATGCTTCAACAATTTCGACTGCTGCACATTCCAAGATTTGACCCAATTCTGCATTTGTCGTATGCCTTCAGCATCCAGGGAGTAAATATCCCACCATCACACGATCCAGCACGCTGTCCTCTTTGAATGCTGCCCCGACTCGTGCCACTTCAGGAGAGCCTTTGGCCTCTTGCTCCTAATATCTATTGTTTTGATTCGCTATGAAAATAATTTTTCATATATTACCACAACAAATCATTTGAGACGTATAACTCAATCATTAACAATTCGATTTCTGCTAATCCACTCATGTCGCATGTGACTTGGGCCGAGCACACTGGGAGAATTGTCTGCCCTTCTTCGCTTTACCCACCTTTGATAGTCTCAATGAGAGCACTGTGTCCTTCTGTGGTTCCATTCTACCTTGGGCAGACCACACTAGGAGCAGTGTGCACTCCTCGCAACCCGATCTACATTGGACAGACCAAACTTGGAACCCTGTGTAATCGTCACTCACAAATTAATATTGAGCAAACTTCACTGTGAGCACTGTGCAATAATGAGTTCCCTACCTAGTTTGAGCAGGCCACATTGGGAGAAGTTTGTAAACCTTCCGTCCCAGTCTATATCGGACTGACAATAATGGGAGCACCGTTTAAACCTCAGTTCCAAATTACATTTAGTAGAGCAAACTGGAAGCAGTGTACGATTCTTAGATCCCTACCTACCTTGGACAGATCACACTGGGAGCACTGTGTAATCCTCAATTCCCAATCTACATTAAGCAGGCCACACTGTTTAAACGTCATGCACCAATGGAGATGGAGTAAACTGTGAGCACTGTGCAATCCAGAGGTCCAAATCTACTTTGAGCAGACCACATTGGGAGCAGTGTGTAATCCTCACGTGCCAATCTACATTGGACAGACCACAATGGGAGCACTTTGCATTCCTCAGGTCCTAATCGACATTGTGCAGACCACACTGGGAGTGCTGTGACTTTCTCAGGTCCCAGTATACGTTGGACAGAACACACTCGGAATACTCTGCACGATTAATGTACCAAATATATTATGCAGACCAGACCGCGAGTACTGGCGAGACCTCAGTACCTAATCTGCATCGAACAGAAAACATGGGAGTACCGTACACTTCTCAACACCCAAAATTGATTGAGCATCCGTATCACTCAGGAAGATGTTGTTCCATCACATTAAACGGCGGATGAGAAAACAAAGTATTTGCATGTTAGGATCGTGAGCATTGCTGCACCAAGTAATGAGTAGCGCAACATAGAAGGTGGCAAACCTCCCACCACCTCCCCACCCAGCGTGGTCCCTTTAATCATCTGAGTTATGGCGATAACGATGTCTGTCATTCAGACACTAACAGTTCAGGTAGAACCGCAGCCCCTTGCTCCAGGGATTTTAAGATAAGCTGAATAATGGTTACTCCATAAAATAATACCTCTTGATTCTCTTTACTTTCTGAATCCGATCGACGTATTTTGTCTGAACAGGAGATTGGCAGCACAGAGATTCTGAGAGCCCCTTTGAAATGTGGTCGCTCTAATATTCCCTGTAGCGGAATCATATTTTACACCCAATGCATTGGCCTCGTCTGTCACCATCCTGCGGATGTTCTGTTTCAGAGCAGACTTCCCACAGAATACCGTTCAACTCACTTCCTCAACTGAGGAAGATCCACATTTCCTTTGAGTTACTTGACTGCAGATCTCCTTGACTGAACTGTCCCTTCAACAGATTCGTGTTGGAGCTAGCCCTCTGCGTATATGTGTGTGCATGTGTTTGTCTGTGTGTGTTTGTTTGCGTGGATGTGTGTGTCTGTGTGTGTTCGTGTGTGTGTGTGTTTGTGTGTGTGTCTGTGTGTGTTGGTGCATGAGCACGCTTGTGTTAGTGTGTGTATGTGCGAGTATGGGATAGAACGATCATGAATGATAGAAAATAAAGAATTTCTGCCTTCCAGTGAACACAACTGGTAACGAAGAGCTCAACAGAAAGCGACAAAAGCCTTGCTTTTTCTCCTTTTAACCTTGTTGTTGATGCAACAAGAGGCAAGAGGCTTCACGGAACCTGATTGTATCTCTTGATCTACAGAGACTTTCAGGGATGAAGAAGTGGAGATCATGCAACACCCCCATGTCATGTGGTGATATTCAAGTAAATTGAGGTTAAATATATGCCGAAACCTGACAAAGAATCTTTGTTCAGTAACATTTAAACCCAATCCTGATGAAGGGCTCATGCCCGAAACGTCGAATTTCCTGTTCCTTGGATGCTGCCTGACCTGCTCCGCTTTTCCAGCAACACATTTTCAGCTCTGATCTCCAGCATCTGCAGACCTCACTTTTTCCTCGAACATTTAAACCCAAGCCTCATGCAAGTTACCAATTGCGGAGTTGTAATTTCAAAAGTGTTTGTTTAATCATCCAGCCGCACTTCATTTCCACCAAGGGGTTTGATGAGTCTGTCGAATACCTGTTGATGCTCGCCCTTGAGCAAGGTTACATATTTCTTGTATTCACTTTTCAAGAGGGTTTTAAAAGGCAGAGGTGCCAATTTGTCTGGTTGAGGCTATGGCTATCAGATACTACTCAAATCAACCACCAGGGGAAACGTTTTCAGGTGTTTTCAAACACTTGTCCAATGACAAGAAGCAGCCACTTATTCAAGATCATGGCTGCTTCTGCTTTGATTTAGCTTTTCGCTGGGAATCCAAAGAAAAGCTGCAGTGAAAAGAATTTAAATGATGATTCTCTGCCCGGCAGCTCTCCTGAAGGGACCTGTGGTTGGATTTAAATTCTTACTAATGGCTGATGTTATCGGGATGTTGCTGGGATTTGGATTATTATCATTGAGCTGCGATAGATTCGGTTGCGCTTTCAGATATGTTCAAATAGTCTATATTGTGTTATTTTTTTCTGTCGTGCTTCATTCGGAATAATGTAAGAAACATTTGTTTTGTTTTTAAAATGTGTGGTTTGACCAGCTCTATCACTCCTTCTTTCAAGACAGCAATATCCCCTCCGATGTGGTTGATGACCCCACCAGCGCATCATATCCACTTCTTGCAGCTCTGCCCTCAAACACCAACCATCCAATTGCATGCAGGAAACAATCCCCTGGTCCTTCCCTTCCAACTCACCAAACCACTGTATCCATCGCAACATCCTCCATCATTTCTGCCCCCTACAAACGGTTGCCACCAACATATATATTTATCCCGCCCAGTTCTTTGCTGCTTTCCATAAAGACTGTTGCCTCCGCGATTCGCTCATTATTTCCACGCCCCAAACAATCCTCCCCTCCTGGCACCTTCTCCTGCTACCACAGTTTTTTGAAAAACCTGCGCCCAACCTCTCCCCTCATCTCCATCCATGCTCCTAAGGAGCCTTTGGCATCCATCAACCTTTCATCTGCTCTTCTGCACATGTCATTTACTGCCTCTATTGATCCAGATGCGATCTCCTCGATATTGGCGAGACAGGATGCCTGATCGCAAAGCCCTTCAGAAAACATATCAGCAGAACCCGCAACAACCAATCCCACCGCCCCGTGGTTACACACTTCATCTCGCCCTCCTACTCCGCCGAGGGTATGCAGGTCCTGGGAATCCGCCATCGCCACTCTCTAACCACCTGACGTCTGGAGGAAGAACGCCTCATCTTCCGTCTCGGTACGCTCCAAACCCACGGAATGAATATGGATTTCAAAGGTTTCCTCATTTCCTCGGCCACATTTTAGCCCAATTCCCCGCTTTCCACTCGGCACCACCTCATGACCGGACTAACTTTTCATCTTTCTTCTCACCTATCCTAAGTACCATCCCGTCTGACCTATCACCATTTCCCCATCTCAATTCACCTCTCGCACTATCAGCTCACCTCCCCCAAGCCCGAACCCCTCCTATTTACTTCTCCACACCCGGTGTTATCAGCCTCATTCATGATGAAGGGCTTTTGCCCGAAACGTCGACTCTCCTGTTCCGCGAATGTTGCCTGAACTGCTGTGCTTTTCCAGCACCACACGCACGACTGCAATCTCCAACAGCCGCAGTCCTCACTTTCACTCCTGGGGTAGGTCTGTGCTACCATCATGATATGTAGCTTCAACAAATCGACGCTGCAAATTTGACTGCAAGACGGAATGATGTACTGTCAATTTTTCAAGACAAACATTTCAATCTTTTTGTTTTTTTTATTTTTCCCAAGTGGAAAATGATCCATGTTGCAGATGCCTTAGTCGGACAGTCATCGTGCTCACCTATCCTGGATGAAGATGTGTAAGTATGTCGGTGTCCAAACAAGTAAAGAGCTGATTCTCCTCGACATAGATCAACATAAACAGAACAGCAAAACTTGATCTTATTCATTCACAGTTGTGGGTGTCACTGGCTGAAAAAAAATCATGAATTGTCCGTCTTTAACTGTTCCTTCAGAAGGTGTTGTTGAGCTGGTACAGGAACTGTGTAATTACGAAGGCAGTTGCAGGGTATTTTCTCCTGGCACTGAAGGATCAGTGATATATTTCCAGGTTAGAATGGTGAATGACGTGAAGGGGAACTTACATGTGGAGGTATTCATATGCATCTGCCATTCCTATAATTCCAGAGGGACCACCTGAAATGGTCGTGGCTTCGAAAGGTGCTATCTGAAGACGTTTTGGCGAATTTCTTGCTGACACTGAGCGTTGGTGGTCTGGGGAACGGATGCTTGTGAATGTGTTTCCCAAACATTTCCCGAATATGAACAAGCTTCTTTTGTGTTATTGGAGCTGCACTCCTCCAGAGAAGTGGGGAGTATTCCATCATACTCCCTACTTGGGCGTTGTTGACAAGCAGTGACTGAGTGCCTGTAGGATTCTGTATTTTCAACATGCTATTGTCGCCACTCCACTTATGTTGCAAGCCTACCTTGTACAGACGCTGCTACTGAGCGCAGAGACGAGTTTGAAATCAAATGATCCGTGACCTTACTGAATGGCAGTGTAGGCTTGTTATGATCTTGCTCATAGGTTCGAAAGGTAGTTTCCTCTGGGCATCAGATGAGAGGTTTGAGAGAGGTGATTGAGAAAGTATAAATGACCACCCCACGCCCCGCGCCCCCAAAATAAGGGATACGAGCATTTGATTTGTGGCAGTGGTGTGTATGGAGAGGTACGGTTGTGAGTGTTAGCATCCAAGGAAAAGTGATACCATGTTGAGATAATGGCGTGCCTATAGAATGTGTACTGTATCGTGGTTCCTGTTGAGAAATAGGTTGAACCAGAGGCGCAGAACCGTCCGTGGTATTGTGAATGGCTTGTCAGGTCTTGGTTTTATAAATAGCTGGAACAATAGAAGCAGCCTGAATGGGTGTGTCCTGGTCTCGCAGGTTAGCGTTTCTTGATTGTTTTTACGTCTTAAATTCACCAGAATGAGAAGAGATCTTTCACCCGTTCGCGTGTGCAGCCAGAATCTGGCGTTTCTCTTTCTGCTGTAGACATCGCGTGTGAGGGAATCAGACTTCTCAATGTGCGTTTTTTGGCAAAGCGGTTTGTTTATGGCATGTTACTATATCAGAACAGTTCATCAGTAAGATTTACTGCATCCAATACACTGTTAATTTTTCCAATTGACTAAAGTGATTCTCAGCTCTTCATTTGGCCGTTGTCTTTCAACAATAGTGCTTGAATAAATTTTGTTTTGCTTAATGTTGAGTAATTTGACCATTATCATCGTAACTGGAACACGGTACCTTACATTTGCCTTAAAGTAAGGAAACCATCCCGTTTAGACAGCAGTCTTAAACTATTTGGAGATGTTCTGGTATGTTCTGGACCATAACAATTCCTTTGGGAGAAGACCAGGAGTTAACCGATATCAGCCCGATGCCAGGCCAGTGAAAAAGAAACTATTTCAAATCCATTGCCCACCATTATTCCTCCAACTAATCATGTTTTCCATGCAGGTTGTTGAAGGAAGCAAAGGTTCCAAATACCCTTCATATGTCAGTAGACGTATCGTCGGGTTCAATCGCAACGGCCTCTTTCCTAAAGACATCCCAGTGAAGGAAATCTTCTATAGCAGAGAGATTGGGCACAGTTCAATTAAAGTCAAGATGACATTCAAGACCAATGATTCAACGAAATAAGAAATTTGGAAGAATTGGGATATTTTTCAGAAACAAAAATTTGTGGCAATCTTAGGGTCAGTTGGATATAGGTGGTTTTGATGCCGAAGTCAAGCACATGCACCGAAAATGTCGATGCTAACTTGGATGGTGCTCTTGCGACATCTCAGTTTTGAAATAAATATGTCAGAGGTGGGATTAGACTTATCCAATCCAATTCTGTCGAAAATGCATGCGTAACAGATTTCAGCTCCAGATCATAGTGTGTTCTATTATTCCCGATCTCTGAAAGTCAAATAACACTTATTGGTGAGACAAAAAGTAACCTCCTGGTTCCATGCAATAAAGCAGAGTTTCATATGAACACAAGATAGGAGGAGTCGGTTGAACTTTTCAAGCACATTCCACCATTCACCGACGTAACGGTTGCCTCTCTTGATGAACTCCGCATTCCTGCTTTTTGTCCATAATCCTTAGTGTTGTTGGACAAGAAAAATTTAACAACTCATTGAGAATTCATTCTTGTTTGTGCAGGATCGTTTCATTCTTCCATGTGTACAAGTGCTTCGCAACATCTCTGGCTCTAAATGTCAGACAAAGCCAACACTTACAGCATGTCCAACCCGCAAAATAAATTTAGGTTTATCCACCCTTCCCCTCCCCCCACTCGGACCCCATTGACAACGTGAAGATTTCGATCAAACCTTTACCTTTCTAAATTCTAGAGTCAAAATGCTTCAATTGTAAAATCCTCATATCGTAATCTGAAGAACATGCATCATTTCTGTAATCCTGTATTGTACTCGCTCCATCACTAACATACCCTTCCTATGCTTGAAAAGAAAGGCCCATGCTGTGCTTTGCTTCATTGGAAGAGGCAAACAAATATAAGGATGGACGAGTTATGCTGCAATTTTATCGAATTTTGGTTCGGTCACACTTGTTAATATTGCGCACAGTTCTTTTCACCACTCTACCAGAATGCCTTGGGGAGCATACAGTAAAGTTTTACGGGGATTTTGCCCAGTATGGGCAATGTTAGCTGTGAAGAATGTTTGCATACACTGGCTTTGTTTCCAGTGGAATGCAGAAGGTTGGTGGACGACTTGATAGATGTTCAAAAAATTGTGAATGCATGGATCGTGTGGAATTTATGACACTTTTTTCACATTTTGGAGAGTCCGTTTATGAAGCGACTTACGTTCCAGACGTGGTAGGAGGACGGGGCTGTGCTGCGGAGAGACTTTGGGGATTGTTGGTAGCTTTAAAAGAGATTTGCAAAGCAAGTCCTTGTCGCAAATGCTGTTGAGTGCCTGGAACAGGCGGCCGGAGGCGTTGTGGAAGTAAACACAACAGCAGCATTCAAGAAGCACTGGACGAATGCATGATTAGGAAAGGAAAGAACGAATACAGAACCTGCAACTGAAGATAATGTAAAATTTGTCGCCACAGGCTTTGGGGCGGAGGGGTTGTTCCTGATCTGCATTGTTCTTTGCTGTTGGAAAAAAATTCGCTGTAGAAACAGAAGAGGGCGAGAGGGAAGAATAGAGAGCGATGGAAATATAGAGAGAAAGCGAGTTGGTGATCAATGATGGAGAGGAAGGCAGGAAGGAAGAAGAAATACAGATGTCAAGAGGAATAGACGAATGTAAAGAGTCAAGCAAATTGGAGAGCAAAAGTATTCTATGGATTAAGAGTGTGTACGATGGCAGACCGATCGAATGGTGCCCCTTTTGCTTTTTACCCAAAGACGGCAGACCAATTTAAAGGTCCAAGTATCATGTGCTGGAAGATTGAAACAAGGCAGTAGTACCTTAAGAGATTTAATACAGCGACAGACAGCGTCATTGCTGCAATTTTTAAAAACTCAGACTTTTCTGGATTTAATTATTAAATTAGTGATTTATGATCGATTGATTGATTTGACGATACTTAATCTTCAGCTGCTGTCTGAACGTAATCTGGGTCACAGCATGCAGCGCAGGCTCTGTCCAGCAGCTGAGGATCTGCAGCAAGAAGCCCGATTCTGGCACAAAGTAATGACATTGACTGACATTCCGAACGATACATCTGGTAACAAAAGATATCACTGACAATATCGACCATGCCAGGTCAAAATTATCTGCAATCATAAACAGTAAGTTTTTTTTATTCTTGGGATCACACTTCAGGTTCTCTCTGACTCTCTTCATCGCCCTAAAATCGTACACTCCTTGTTTTTTTCTGGTCATTAAGCTGTTTCTCGTGTTTGAAAAATGCGAGGCATAAACGGGAGAGATGTAGCTTTGGGGTTAGAATGTGGTGGAGAGTCTAAACTGAGAACCAAACTTGAGAATACATTACACTAATGGTTCCACCGTGAAACCAGATGGTTTGTGGAATTGAGTGCATGCATTTCCAAAATACAGTACTTTGACATTTTCAATCAAACACTTTCCCACATGGCACACTCTCAGATTATTTCGGGTCATTTAGCCAGTCATGATAAAAGTACCTATCAGCAAAACTGGTTAACCAGCGCGTGAGCCATTTTATTCCTGGAGCATATTGTCCATGTTCCTCAATGCCAGCAAGCTCAGCGAATGAAATGGAACCAAAAGGAAACAGCATCAAGTTTACTTCGTGAGCCCCGAGAGTGCTACAAAGGCAGAATTGCAATTAAGACTACACAGATCAAACACTGGCAGCGTCCCTATGTATTCCTGGGGGAATAGGAGCATTTTGTCACTAAACAGCAGTTTGCAATTGCCAGAGTATTGTTCGTGCTCTTTCATCCGAATTACTTACATAAATCCACTTTCCGCAGATGAGAATAAAATAGAAGCTATGAAAACTGTAACAAACCGAGGAAGTGCAATTTCATAGAAACCTGTTGCCTCAGGAAGTTACTTGCCTATATATCTTTATGACTCTCTTTATTAATGCAATTGATGTACTTCTGAACTGTGTGGGTCAGAACCGCTTTCGTTCCCTGAAAAGAAAAGGAATATAATTGATTTTGTACGAGTGTAAGGCCAGCACAAAGCTGAATGATCTCACTGCAACACAGACAGATCATTCTCTGCAGTGCAGAATGCGGCAGGACTACGATAGAATTCGCAGTGTCTATGGAGAGATATTAATATTTTATATCCAGTAACACTTCCTTAGCACAATTCTCAATGGGGAATTTGAACTCAATTCAGCAGAGATGGGAAGATGGGTGTCGGGGTCGGGGATGAGGAGTGTAAATATTTGAATTCAGGACTATTGTTGAAAAAACAATACCGTTGGTATCTCATATCCTTTGTGGAAACTGTCGGCTTAATTTGTCTTTTGTGCCTGTCACTCCAGACCCACAGCAACGTGGTTAACTCTTAACGTCCATCCGACAATTTGGCCAACAAATTCTAGTCCACACAGTGAAACTTATTAACGTAAGACCATGCTTCTGAAAATTGTGTCGTCTTTGCATTGTCTGTATTGCTCCAAAGAACAGATTTACAGTCTTCAATTGCCTGCTTAGAGTTGTAATACAGTCAATGGTTCTATATCTGTCCGAACCAAGATTCGTTTCCGTTTCCTTCAAATCATGGGAGAGATTTTATATGGAGCAGTATTTAGCTGTCGATGAATCTTTGTGTACGAAAGTTTGGCTGAGCTGTTTCTCTGTATTTGTTTGAGAATTTTCTTCACTTATGTTCTACACCCGTTATCATCCAGTCACTAAGGAGAGAGGAGAATTGATCACTTTTCACTTCCGCAAAACATCACTCAAATTTCAGAAAGCATGTTCATATTCAACCCAGTTTTAACTCTGTCAGTACAGATAGATTCTGCACAAAGACTTTAAAAACCTCTGTGTCGATCTATGATTTCATAGTGGAGTATGAATACATATTGGTTTTGCCATTGTGAACTGGTTTTCTTGTGGCTCCTCATGAACTCTTCACATTTGTATTTTAGGCAAGTGATCTTTAAGGAGATACTGTCATAATTTCTGATTTTATTGCAAAATGTCGTTTATGTTAGTAGAATGACTGGATTTCAGGAGTTTGCTCGTCATACATCATCCAGGTTATTATAATTGTCACCCATTCTCTTTCTCCGATATTCTTAACAGGTAAAGGCAAGGTGACCAAGAATGACATTGTGAAATTTTTAAAGCGGCATGTCATTTTTAATTGCAACTTAAGCGCCTCAGGGGCAAAAACGACATTTTTCTCCCTCAGAATGGAAGGGGAAACCGCTGACGAAAAGTAATTCGTGTCAAAACACTACCTGTGTATTTTTCTGCCAATCCAGCAGAACTATTTCGTTACTCTAACACTTTCTGTTTTGATGACTAAATAATTAATATCAGTTCTATTTTTATCTGAATTATTTGTGATTGCAGTTTGAGTTGCAGTTATTTCATATCAAACAGACATTTTAAAATCACTATGCTGAAAGACTCATTTAATGCATTTTGATATCATTTATTTCACAACTTATGCAGAGAAACGCAAAATGATATTCAACCATTCTGAAAAAGGGTCACTTTTCTTTAAAACATTCTAGCTGTTTTATCTCCTCTCTTAAAGTGCTGGAAGTGTTGATTTTGTCCACTATTTCATATTTTTATAATGTCACTGAAGATGTCACTGGACCAATCACAATTCGCGAGAGACTGCAGTTAGAGTGAATGCAATATTCCAAGTGTAAGAAATATCTAATATCAAACAAGTGAGATGGAACATCGATTGACTGAGCGTGCGTTGTTTTCTACAGATGCCGTTAATCATGTGACAAGTATCCTGTCAATTATTGTCATTGTTACGTTCTCTCCTATATTGTGCCCACACATTCCAATATTCTTACGCATTGCCCAAGTGAATTGTCAAGACATGTATATATACCATACTGAAGTTTATGATTCAACGCGACGGAATTGATGGTTTCATGTAGACGTTCTCGATTTCAATGGCTGCAATGAAGTCCTCTATTTTTCATTGGATTCATTAACATCAGGTTATCTGAAGCCTCTGGCTGCATTGTGTGCCTTGTTTAGTGAACGAGGTGGTCTTCATTCAATAAGTAATTGGGAAAACAGAAAACAATATGCATAGCAAAGGTGCTCTGATAATTCGAAGAAATGTGAATGGAAAAATGAACCATGTTTTATTTTCTCAGAAACAATGATGCTTTCTGATGGAGAAAGACTTTGAAGTACCACATTGTTGGTGAAAGCATTTCTCGACAGAATTCGTTTTGTCGACCTCTATCAAACATATGTTCGAATTAATACACACGGATATTTTGCCATGTTTTTTCAAATCTGCACTGCATTTGCTCTGTGTCACTGCATAAATGTAAAGATTTAGAAAGCAACCAAAATACGTCATGTTACCTCCCATTTCTGTGATGATCAATTCAGAATTTGTGACCTTGCCTCTATACTAAACGGTGCATGTGATTTTGGAAAGAGCTAGACTCAAGGAATTTGTCAACCAGAGATAGAGAAATTACTGATATTGAGAATAATACACTGATGCATTTTCTACAGTTCTCCATTTCTGAGGCGCTTTGCTTCCCAGTCTTGGAGTTCTGGAGTTCAGTGCACTTCAATTCGCCAGTTCTCCAAGTTGGACAGTTAATGAATTAAGCAAGGCAATCAGAGCCAAAAGAATCCAAATCAAACAGGCACTGTGAAGTCAGACATAATCTGCACCATTATAAGAGGGAAAGGTTACTGCCTCGACCGGGAAGCCCACTGTATATTGTTTATAGTCATAAGCAAACGAAACTGGCACTTCCTGCAGTACGATCACAACCGTGATAGCTATGACAAGAGTGACTGTGGATTTCTTTGTGCAATGTTTTAGTTTGAAATGTCTGGCAGCAGATCACGACAAACCAGTAAAATGTGAAAGCAACAATGCACTAAACAGATAATTCGGGAGTGACCACGAACCCGTATGTAATGACTCTGCAAACACGAGTATGGGACAGTAATGAAAAAGGAAATTGTTAATTGAAGATGCGATAGAGTATTGCATTATTGATCAGGACCAGTATATCTGTTATTGCGATGGTCAACATGTATACAGTTGTATACAGACCACATTTTCTTTGTGAGAGAATCCAAATTGTGGCCAAGGTCGCTACGTGAAGAAGACAACATTGAATAACACAACAATGCCTGATTTCTGCAAATTTGTTATTATGAAAACTTAGTAGGACGGAAATTGGTATATTGACTCAATATACGAATATGCAGAAGGAGAGATGACAGGGTTCAACACAGAGAGAGCATATTGACCAATCAGGCTGTCTTGTGGGATGGTGGCTGTGCCCGTTCCCACGGAGTGAGAAACATTGAGTCATGTCCTGCCGACTTCAGACGTTTCTGAAATTATCTGTGAACAGGTTGATTAGGAAAAAATGGCTAAACAGATCAAGTTAACAGGAATAGGTACTGCTGCAAGTAGAATAAATCTCTCACGAGCAGAATTGCAAGCTTCCCCAATTTGAGTGAAAGTGAGTGATTACGGGAGACAGTGGAGTATTCTGAGTAGCCACAGCCGTGGCAATGGAAGGGAATCGATATTTATACATGCACCATTTCTCCGGAGAGCCAGTCAATTGCATGAATCAGTCATTTAAAAAATAAAGTCAGGGAACTTTTTTTTTCGTTTGGCTGGAACAGTAGATTGAACAGACACAGTAATTTGAAATGCAAGAAGAAACATGGTTTCTTCTGACCGAAGCAGCAATGTGAATTTTTCTAAATTGAATTACACTGTCAATATTTGGGGCACTAGAAGTTAGCCACAAATATTGACAGTGTAATTCAATTGAGAAGTCAGTTTCGGCTGACTTCTGGTGCCCCACATCCATCTGAGAGCGCATTATACCTCTTTAATCTCTTTCAAGCTGAAACCCTCTGAGCTATCTAAGTTGTTCCTTTCCTGCATCTTGAGAACCTCCCACTGTGGTGGTTGTTCTTGCTCCGAACTCCGAATCTTCCCATGTCCCGACATTCACTCGGCCATGTCGGTCTCAGTATTTCAGGAAAGCTGGCGATATGACTGTTCTCTGGGCTATATCGTCTTCTCCAATGCTTCAGGAACACATTATGCATCTTCGTCAATTGTTTCTGTGTTTTGTCCATGGCAACTAACGAACAACTGATTCTTTGAGATACAGGGTGACTCACCACCTCTGATAGTTGCTCAGGGCTTAAAAATGTCCAATCTGTCTAATGGGTAAGTGAACATATTCTGATATTTTGATTTGCTTTTTTATACTCACTGGCTCCCCATCTCAGTTGTCACTTCGCGTATTCATTGCAGCTTCCAAAATAAAATGCAGAGAATGAACAGTTGGTCCAGTCGGCAATGTAATGGTGTAGATTTTTTATTCTGTCATATTTCTGCTTTCAGAATCTGAACCATCCTCGGTGTATCTCAGAGTATTCAACAGAATAGTTCATGAATGAATTCTGTGTAAGATCTACCCAGACTAAAGTTGATATCAGCTCACAACCTGTCTGGTCGCATATGATTCTAGGGACAATCAAATCGATGGTCATGGGATTTGACTCACAGAAATATACTGCTAAGAAGGTTTCAGTTGCTGTAGCCATCGCGAAAAGATGTAAAATAGTGACATTTTAAACACCACTAACCTATTTTGTCACGAAATTCGTTGATTGCTAAATTTGTTCCCCCTCTGTAAGCAATAATTTCTCTCAAATATGTCTTTTATTGAACAAGACGATATCTTATTATCATAAGATCACGTCTTGCGCAATAAAAGGCATCTTTGAGAGAAAATATTGCTTGAAGATTGGAACAAATCTACAAGAAGGAAATGTTTGTGAACTAATCACACATCGTCAAATATGACCAAGGCACGTAATACTTCTACAAATGGAAAACCAGAAAAAAAGAGCACGGCGACTCTGTTTGGTTACCAAATATATTCGTCCATCAGTTGTTTCTCAGCCATTCTTCGAGTGCTGCTGTGTTTGCATCACTTCTGCATCTTCCTGGACGGCACGCCGCCATTATTCGTACGATTGCAATTTCCATCAGCAAAAGGTGTCATACAATCTGAATACATTCACCGTTATACTTATCCATGTGTTATGGACTAGGCCAGAAGCCTCAACATATTTTACATATGCACCCATTAAAGTGTCCAACAATTTTGGTTCTGAATATGATTTCATGAACAGAACAGAGTGAGAATGAAAGGAGTTAAGCGAACAAACTCTCAACTGCTGCAGAGCTGTTCCAACAAACCTCTGTCTCTGACGTGTTCTGTTGTCCAGTCTCCATCCAAACATGGAATTCAATGATTTTCATTTGTCGTTTGTGTGTCTCTGCCCATCATTCCATAAATGGCAGGATCAGCATTGATCATGTGGAAGTTTGAAGCAGGTGCAATGGAAAAATTACCTATTTATGCTGTTGACATTTGTGTGAGTATGTGTGTGTGCGCGTTTGTGGATGTGTGCGTACGTGTATGTGTATGTGTGTCTTTGTCTCTGGATGTGTGTGTGTGAGTGATTGGGTGTTTGGTTTTTCCGATAATAAATGTGGGTGTGTGTGGTTGTGTGCGTATGTGTGTATGTGGGAGGTCTGCCTGGGTACGTCTGTGTGTGCGTGAGTGTGTATGTTTAGTGTGTGCGAATGCATCTGTATGCATCCGTAAGCCCGAGCAAGTGTTTGCCTGTGACGGTGTGTGAGAGCATGTGTATGCATACGTGTGAGTTTGTGTGTGTATTGTGTGTGTGTGTGTGTGTGTGTGTGGTGTGTGTGTGTGTGCATGTGTGTTTGTGTGTTTGTTTTCTCCTCTCTCAGTCCATTTTTTAATCTAGCCAGTTTCAGACTGAGTGATAGTTCAGTTTCGATGGGCCGAGTGGCCTAATCCAACTGCCAGTTGTGATGTTTAATGAGAATTGCAATATTAAAGAAATAACAATGAACTGAAACATTTCCAGTAGTCCAAGGAGGAAGAAGAATATTTGCTAATTGTCCTGGTCAGGTCCTCCAAGACTGGACAGGACAAAGGGCAAAATGGATCAGGTCGTAGGTCCCAGGGTATGATCTCCAAAAGCTCCACTGCAAGGGTCAGGTGAGATGTTGAGCCTTCCATCCTGGTACCAGGAAGAGAACAATAATAAAGGAATGATCATATGAGCAAAGAATTCGACGTCTCTCATCCAGTCTCTCTCATTCTGTCTTGCATCATTTGCCCATTCTATCACTGTATGTATCTCCTATTCTCTCGTCTCTGTTCCTGTTACCTTTTATATTTTTCTGACCTTCTGTCTCGCTCTTTAATTGGTCTTTCACTCTGCCTTTCTCTCTGCCTGTCACTTTATGTCTGTTGGAGAGAATGAAGTCAGCAGACGATGAACATGAGAATGCACAGCAGGTCAGGCAGTCTCCGGGGAACAGGGAAATCGACGTTTCGGCTCGGAGCCCTCAGGAATGAGACTGTGAGCCTCGAGGGTGCAGAGATAAATGGGAAGGAGTTGGAGCTGAGGAGAAGGTAGCTGATGTTGTAGTAGTTGGATGGAGGTGGGGTTATAGTTGATAGATCGGACACGAAGGTGGTGCAGATGTGTGTGAAGGAAGATTGACATGTGGGACAGGTCACGAAGGCTTTGCTGAGCTGGACGTTGGGAACTGGGGTAAGGTGGGGGCAGGGAAAAGGAGGAAACAGGTGAAGTCCACATTGATGCCCTCGGTTTGAATGGTCCTAAGGCAGACTATATGGTGTTTCTATTCCAGGCATCGGGTGGTGAGAGAGTGGCGATGGACGTGGCCCAGTACCCCCATATCCTCGGCAGAGTGCGACGGGGCGTTGAAGTGTTCGGCCACAGCTTGGTGGGGTTCATTGGTGCGGATGTTCCAGAGATGTTCGCTAAAGCACTCTGCGTGAAGGCGCCCAGAGTTCCCAATGTAGGGGAGACTGCATCGGGAGCATGGGATACACTAAATGACGTGTGGAACTGCAGATAAAATGTTGATGGATGTGGAAGGCTCTTCTGTGGCCTTGGACGGAGCTACGGAGGGTGGTGAAGTAGGAGGGTTTGCAAATCCTGCGGTGGCAGGGGAATGTGCCAGGAGTGGAGTTTAGCTTATTAGGGAGCATGGACCTGACAATTTAGTCGCGGTGGGAACGGTCTTTGTGGAATGCAGATAGCGATAGGGAGGGAAGTATATCCCTGGTGGTGGAGTCCGTTTGTATGCGGCGGAAATGTCGGTAGATGATACGAATTATGCGGACGTTCGTGGACTGAAAGTGAAGACTGGGGGTTTTCTGTCGTTGTTGCGGTTGGAGGTGTGGGCGTCGAGAGCATAGGTACGGTTGGTGAATGAGATGCTGTGGAGGGTATCTTCAAACACATGGGAAGTGAATTATGAACCTTCAAGGAAGGAGGTTGTCTGTTGTGTTCTGTAATGGAACTGGTCCTGCTGGGAGCAGATGCGGCGGAGGTGGAGGAATTGAAAATAACGCATAGCGTTTTGAAGGAGGTAGAATGGAATGAGGTGCAATCCAGGAACCTGTGGGTGTCAGTGTGTCTGTGAAAACTGTCAGTGTTGAGTGCGCCCTCGCGGATGGAGACAGAGGGATTGAGGTAGTGGAAGCAGATGTCAGAGATAGTCCAGGTGAATTTGTGGTCAGGGTAGAATGTGTTGGTGAAGTTGATGAACTGTTTGACCTCATCACGGTAGCACGAGAAGGCGCCAATGAAGTCATCAATGTCGCAGAGGAGAAAGTTGGGGAGTGTTGCTGGTGTAACTCCGGAAGATGGGCTGTTCCACACAGCTGACGAAGAGACAGGCATAGCTGGGGCCCATGCTGGTGCACCGGGTTACCCCTTTAGTTTGGAGGAAATGGGAGGATTAAAAGGAGAATGCGTTGAGTGTGATGACCAGTTCAGCCAAACGAATGAGTGTGTTAGTGAAAGTGTTCTGGCGGTGGGGTCTGGAGAGGAAGAAATGGAAGGCTTGAAGGCCCGAGTCAAGGGGGTTAGAGGTTCCGTGGGACATCAGTCCATGGTGAGGATGAGGTGTTAGGGACCGGGGAAATGGAAGTCTTGGAGGAGATGCCCCCTACGTCTTTTTGTTCCATTCCCTCTTTCGCTTTGTCCCACGTTTTCTCTCCACCTCTCTTTCTCTGCCTCTCACATAGCCTGTCTTGAGCTCAACCTTTGTCTACCTACCTCTGTCTGAAACTCTGTATCTCTTACTCTATCTGCCACTCTATCTCTCTGACTCGGTCCTCTGCTCGGTTTCTCTCACTTTGTTTCTATCTGCCTTGGGTCACCATCCATCCCAATTCATTGCAGACGCTAATCACACTGATTTTGAACTTTGATTTCAGATTCTCCATCGCTGGTAGTTTTTCCAATAGTTTTTCAATCCGGCTTGTCAACCTTCTTGACTCAGAAACATTAATGGAATATCCTACTTAACCTTGTTTGCTTGAAGACGAACAGGTCCTGTCTGAAGTCTCTTCTTGCAGAGTGCTATTCAGCATTGGGGTGCTGCAATAAGCATTTCTGCACAAGATCATTCCGAATACGCTGGAACTGAGTTGTTCCGAACTGAATACGTTTGCAACAAGATGAGGAGCCCTCCTTTCTCGGATTAAGGACTCGAAATACTAACTCTGCGATCGTGTTTCAGAACAGTACAATGCCAAGTGAGATGTGGTGCGAACATGCAATGACTCTCCTCACGATACCTGCATAGTGGTTACTCACCGCTGCCCCACTTCGACAAAGGGCTGAGTGTGTATCCTGTCTGGACTTTGGTTGATGCCATATGAAGACAGAAAAGGAACAGTATCATTGGTCTGAGTGTGTTCCCCGAATTTGAGAGACGTCCTTCTTTGATTAACATTTGATACAATCTGGGTATGCTCCATCTTACTGCCTTGGCACTTCAAAATCTGCATCTGAATTTCAGTGGATCAAACTGCTGATCATGATACCCATTCCTACACTGGACCCCAGAAAGATGTCGATACAGAGATTTGGGAAATGTATGTGTTCCTCGTGGAGAACGATCTCAAAATGGTTGTGAACACCGAAGCAGAAGTAGGCCATTCGGCCGATCAAGAGTGTTCACCCATTCAATGTGTCGTGGTTCATCTGATCATCCTTGCCTGCTCTTCTGCTTTTGCCCGTTAACCCACGGTGCACTTTCTGATTAAAAATCTGTCTCTCCATCTCAGCATTGAACATGCTGACTGGCCCAGCCGCAACTCCTTCTTATGGTAAACTATTCAACATATTTAGGCCCCTCGGAGCACAGCCCCTTCAACAGTGTTGTACTCCTTTAACACTGATCTCCATCCTTCGAACAGGAAATTCAACGTTTTGGGCATAAGCCCTTCATCAGGAATGAGGAAAGTGTGTCCAGCAGGCTTTTCGAGCAACATATTTTCAATTCTGATCTCCAACATCTGCATACCTCACTTTCTCCTCCATCCTTCCCCGACATTGCTCAATATTTCATCACTGAACCTCCGAAAGTCCACCACTCCGTCAGCACTTACCTTCTGACAGTGTGCCACTCATTCCGCCTTGACACTGTGACAGGGCCCATTCCTTCAGCAATGACATTCCAACGGTGCACCTTCCTCATCGTTAATCATCTGACAAGACTGCACTGCTTCAGCACTGAACTTCCGAAATTGCAAAGCTCCCTCAGCACTGACCGTCCACAGTGGAGAGATCCCTCAGCACTGCCCATCTGAAAGTGTGTTACTCTCTCGGAATTGATCTTTTTCCAGTGTGGCACTGTTGTTACACTACCTTTCCGACTATGGAACACCCTCAGCACTGACACCCTAGCAATGCTGCACTCCACTTGCTCAACAATGACCTTCGAACAATGCCCACAATCTCAGTGCTGACCATGCAATAGTGCTTGCTTCCTCAACACTAATTCTCTGACAGGTCAGCGCTGACCCTCTGACTGAGTCCACTTCGTTAACACCGACATGTGACAGTCCTTTCTCCCTGGCAATCTGACAGTGCCCTCTTCCTTAGTACAAAGTGTTCAACGGTGCGACGGGTTGCTTACACACCGCCCATCTGATGGGACAGGACAACTCTCGACATCGTGATGAGCGTGTCCTTCGTGTTGGGGCTGCCTCGACGAAGCAATGCTGTTGCTTGAATCTGGAAGTTTGGCACTGAGCGATAACACAGTCAATGTAACGGAAAACGAGAAGCAAGATATCAACGCGTGCATTTCTACTTACTGATTGCCCCTCCACACCACCACGAACCAGTCCCACCCAAAACGCTCCCCGTAAACGTGGAAACACCCTGATTCCAGTGAGAAATACGAGTCAGACAAGATGCAGTGATCAATGCATTGAGCTTTATTCTAACATTTCGGGAGCAGTGGGTCAGAATGCTACGATTCGATGCAATTGACCAGAACCCGAATCTGAGATTTGGCAGCGAGCATCAGTCGGATCTCAGTCATGCCTCGCCCTGCAAGACCCTTTGTGATCTCATTCTCAGTTTTTCAAACAGCAGAACGTGCCGGGGACGCATAACCCTTTCAGTGTAGTCTCATTTCCGCTACAGGGGTGATATTTACACCTTGCCCTGAAAGTCTACATCCGTTGTCGATACCTGGAAAATAGAAAACATTATTACTATTATGATTCATTATTACAAACAGTCAGTGCTCAAAATAAGCTGAAGCAAGGATACATCGAAGAGAACAGTGTAGTGTAGAATAATAGAGAAATATTGAAAGCGGAATTATCCAGCGTGCTCCACGTGTGCACCAACAAAAACATGTAGAGAAGGGAATTCTGCAGTAACCTCTGACAGAGGATCATGGAGATCCAGGACTGCACATAGAGATCCAAATGTGATCTAGCCGAGTGATACGGAGACCAGAAATGTGCATCGTGCTTAATGTTTGATGCAAGTGAAGGATATGGTGAACAGAACTGCGTGCTGTGTTCCCAAAGTGGTCGAAGTGTGTGCGGTGCAGATCAGAATTCTGTACAATGTTCCAAATCTTTACGACTGAGAGAAATGGAAAGTGGAATTGTGCTCAATTGTCAGAATATTGTATACTACGATGAGATCTCATTTCATTCATCTAAGTCCAAATAGAGTTTGTTCAATCTTCTTAACCACGGCTTTGATGAAGATTCCTCCATGCTCGAGCCAAGCAGTCGATCCTTTGTGTCCTGCTTCCAATGCCAATCTGTATTTGCGGGGTTAAATAGAGTTAAATATTTTAGCCATGTAGAGCCGTAGTTTGACCAGTGCATTGCACGATTTCTGCAAAACTACACGAATTGTTCACGACATTCCCTTTGAAATAAAAATCACAATTCAGTTGCTGTCCCTCGTAAACACTGCACTTTGATGCAATATTTTCGAAATTCATGTATGGAGCTCCTCTAATCACATGGTTCCAGAATGTTCTGAATTCTTTCTCTATTTTACAACTTTCAGCTACTCTATTTTTCCTGTCAAAATGCACAACCTCAAATTTCCCCACATTATGTCGCAACCTCCGGTTTTCCACATTCACATAGCTGCTCTATGTCCCTCTGTAGTCTCTTTACATGATCCAAACGATTTGTCTTCCAGAGTATCACAATTCCATCGCAAACTTAGTTTTGGTGCATTCGCCTCTCTCGTTCAAGTAATTAATGTAGACTTGAGGTAATCGCAACCCAAGCACTGATCCCTGTGGCAGCCCCCGAGTTACAGTGTGCCACCCTGAAATTATCCCCTTGTCCCGACTCTCTGGTTTCTATTCGTTAGCCATATCTTTTATCCATTCTGAGGTATTATCTCAAGTATCTCTTTCTGTAATATTATTAAACATCTTAATGTGTATCCAATGCTTTCTGAATACATTATTTAAAAAAAAACAGTTCAGGAATAAGTCAGCAGCATTCCAAGCTTATTTTAAGGTTCTCAGGAGCGATACATTAACTGGAGATGCACCATTATGCGAAACGGAAACGAAGTTCACAGTTCAAGCCAAAACTTTACTCTGGAGACAATGGCAACGGTTTGCTGAGAGGTGATAATCCTTTCGATTATTGCTGCAGTTAAATGGATGAAACTTTCTAATCGCTGGAAATACATTTACGTGACAATGTTTCTGCTGTGTAAGATACTTGTTTGCTTTCTCTGCGTTAAAATATTATGTTGCTGTATTTCTCTTGAACCCACACTGGCAGCCACTGATGAACCTGTTCTTTGACAGGCTTCGATGTTAGTACAAAGAAAATAATGTCACCCTTACGGCCTATCAAACCAGGTTTCAGTGTGGGACCTTACATTTTCAGGATGACCAGAAGCTGGGATCATTTCAATTTGGAAAACAGAAATTTTCACATTACACTGAGTGCAATAAGACTGTTCGGAGCATAATGTTGGGAGTTCCATGCAGCTCCTAATTGAGGAAATTATGTCAAAAACTGTCCAGTGATGCATCACAGGAGCATGTGACCAAAACGTTCATGAGGCACATAAGCAGCTCATGGGACAGGTGACCATGATTTGTCTCAAAATCATTTTGTTTGCAGCAATGTTTTAAAGGAGGAGCGACAGAGAGAGATGGTGACAGCCACATAATAGTGAGAGAGTGAGTGAAAAATATAAAGAGTTTAGCAGATAGAGACAGAGAGAGAGGGGGAGACAGAGAGCAACAGAGAACGAAAGAGTAAGATGTGAAAAGCAAATGTCGAGATAGAGATACAGATGGAACTGTGGAAAGGGATAGACGAAATAGAGAGAGAATAGAGACGTGCATACACAGAGAAAGACAGAGAAAGAGGGATAGCGATGATGAATTAAGGAAAGAAGCAGGTCGAGAGAGCAAGACAGAGAGATATAGTGACAAAACGTGGTGGACACAGGGGGATTCTATAATTTGAGGTCTGCATGGCTGATGATTTATTTCAATCTTGTTGAAATGCTGCAGGGCACATCAAGTCAAAATTGGAGGAGCACAGACATCTTGATATGGATCTCAGGCAGAGCAGCTAGGAAGGTCCGGAGCTCTGAAGGCAATGGCAAACATGTGCGAACTTTACTCAACAGGTCTTCAGGTGTTAGTATGTAGATGGCAACACAAGGAGATAAAGATAGCTGTTTGTCGGGATAGCATTTCAGAACAATGGAGACCTTATTGAAACACAAAATTCAAAGGGGGACTTGGCAGGAGAAACATGGAGATTTATTTTTCTCTCGTGGGACAGTCCAGGACCAGACGGCATATTCTCACAATTATAGGACAATGATTAAAAACCAATTGAAAAGATGAGGAGGATGTTTGTCTTTCTAACGGGAGCTAACGCATGGAACTAGTACGGAGAGCCGTGGAGGTTTGGTCACTCAGTAATTCAAGACTCTGAGGGAGACTTATAATCATGAAGGAATTCAAAGGTCATGGGTAAATGGCCCTTGAATAGTGCAGAGCATGATCAGATCCAGGACTTAAATGACTAAGCAGATACATCGGGCTGAAAAACTTAATTCAGCCTCTATATCCTCAGACCTCATAAAGTTAAGGTTTACAGTTGTCTTCCAGTGGAAAAGAAAGAGCTTTGAACAGAGAAAGCATGAAGATTTAAAGGCACCGTCATGTCACTGACTCATGTGCATCACAGAAGGGGTCTGTTCTGCACTTTTATTCCTTGCAAGCTGTGCAAGTAGGCAGTCCGCCCCGCGCTATTTTGCTGCTCTTCCCCATTTCTTTCAAATTAAATACTTCCTGAAGGTTTTGATTGAATCTGCCTCCAGAGCCCGTGTCCCTGATTCTCTGAGGCAAAAGTTTTATTCCCCTTGCCACCATACCGCGTGTAGCCTCCCTGTCTTTACATCCCGATAAAAAAACATCTGAGTTTACAGTGATCCACGAAAGGAGAGCTCGGAAGGGTTTGATAGTGATGGATTTTTACACCTTTACAGTACTAATATAAGCCGCTGCATTAAAAAACCCAAAGCAGTCCTGCCCAAATACCTGGCAGAGCAGGCTTAATGAGCAGACTGGACTCGTCTGCATCGTCCCTGTCCCCACAACCAGAGTAGTTTCTGCGATTTCAACTGACCTGTCAAAACAAAACTTGTTCCCAAATCCCTTTCAGCAGTGTTGGGCTGTGCCAGCGCGAAGGCAACAAGAATCAACATCAGAGATGTCCACATCATCAGACTTGCTCTCCAAACTGCAATGAGCAGGGTGGCACACTGCAGATGTTTATATGGACTCATGAATGTCTGCAGGGGTTAATCATCACACATGGATGTTCAGATATGCAAAAAAAAAGCAGAAACACAAACAAGACAAGGCACGCATGAGTGAGTGCGTGCACACACATACACACACATAGACACACGCGCGCGCGCACACACACACACAATGCATATCCATCCATTCAAGCACACACACATGAACACATGCACACATACGCATCAAATGATACACACACAAATATACACACAAGCACCTCCACCCACACATCCACACACAAATTCACACACAACCCGTGCACGCGCATACGTTCACAGGCAAATGCATGCACCAACATAGAGAATCTTTTTCACATACACACATATGCATCCACACACACATGCACACACACATACATGCAAACGCATCCATCCACATATACCCACACACAAACACGCACTCACACCCACAATAACATACAACGCCACACACGCACACAGCCAACCATACCCACACATGCACACACATAAAAACACACAGTGCCACACACACTCGCACCCACACGCTCAGATCCACGTATAAACGTACACCAATACCCCCAAAACACATAGGTACACACACATGCAGACCTACGCATATTGATACCCACTCACAACTGCACACACCACCCATCCACACCCACACACTTACATATGTACATACCCTTTCACACATGAAAATCCCCTCACTCACGCATGCAACCACTTACACACAGACACTCCCAACAATACATCAATTTCCCAGTCCACACATACACTTTGTGCATGCACATAAACACTCTCTCTCACACAGTCATAAACACAAAGACACAAATCTCCATTAACACATTTTTACACAAACATATTAACATCAACACACATACCTGCACCTACACATACCCACACACACCCTCACACACACCAACACCTGCACACCTACATATACCAAAACACACATCTACAGCCTCACATACGTATAAACAATGGCCCACACAGACACAAACGCATGCCCACAACACGCACAGCCACAACCATACACCTCCACACGCACCTACACACAGCCACACACACATCCACCCACACAGACATCCACATGCCCTGCTACCCATTCACGCACACATGTGTGCACACGCATGGACAAACACACACACAGACACACACACACACACACACACACACACATATGTTGGGCACATTAAAATGTCTGCCTGTCTGTTTGTCTCTCTCTCTCTCTCTCGCACTCTCTCTCGGTTTCTCCCTCCCCTCTTCTCTCACTCACACACACGCACACTGACTCGCACAGTCTGACTTACACACAGGCTCGCTGATAAACTCAAACTAACACAAACACAACCTCTCACTATTAGACACACAATCTCTCTCACTTGGTCTCAGACACATATCTCCTATCCTTCGCAGTTACACACAGATTCAAAATCCCCCTCACGCATTTTCATATTCTTTATCTATCATTCCCTCATATACGTATTCACAGACGTACAGTCTCATGCAGACAGTCACACGTGCACACATATTTTCTCTCTCAAACGAATCATTTCTCCCTCTTGAACCGAAATACATTCTTTCTCTTTCAGTCTTTTACATATACACACAGACACGCAAACTCTTCCACTTCCACTCACTCCTTCAGAAATTCAGGTACACATTCTCTTACACGCACAGAGATTGCCTTTCTCACATAAACATTTTCTCTCACACTCATATACATGATATCGCTCCCCACATACGTACACCCTGACACCTACAACATTTTATGAACACTAGCTCAAACATACATTCGCTTACTCATATATGGATTTCCTCTCGGATACTGATTCGATTTGTCTCACTTGCACATACAGGCTAAGTCATACACACTTTCTCTCACGCATACAATCTCTCTGTCAGACAAACACATTCTCTCACACACATAGTCTTTCTCGCTGTGTATCACACACACACACATTTACTGCCTTACGCTCACATTGGAAGCATTAACTTCCAATGGCATTACTATTGCTGGTTTCAATACAATCAAAGTTCCGGGATAACTACTAACCAGAAATTAATTAATCAATACGATGATTACAAGGGCAGGTGAGAGACTGAATACCCTATAACAAGTAACTCACATGCTTACTCACTTCTTCCCTTCACCAGCAAAGCCTATCCCCTATCGCCAAAGCACAAGTTAATAGTGTAATGGCAAAATTAGCAACTTGCTTGAATTGATGTGTCTTCGACAACACGCCATAAGTTTCCACAATAATGATTGAGATCTCTTGTCAATATTATCCATTTTATTCTCCTAGTTATTGAAACCTTCACATTTTAACATTCTCGGAAGCTTGAATTGAACAGCGGTTAAAGAGCTCCCATTGGTATCCAGGAACAAACAATGGCCCTAGTTACCAATCTCACCAAAAACAGGCATTCAGTCATTATTTCACCGATGTTTCATTTACAGGTTTTGCCGCATTCACATCAACTCAATTGCCTTATCAATATTGTGAGACATCCTGGGACTGAATAAAATTCTTTTCCTTCGTACTCTTCCCGCCCATTTTGTCTTCCTACACTTTTCACGGTGTCTCCTCTTCCTCTCTCACTTTTATCTTTTTTTCCCTCTCCAGATCTCCAGCAAATTTCCAAGCTGAATCACGGCTCCGCTCTGTATGCTGCGCCTACCCTGCCTTCCAGCGTATTCTTCTCACCTCTTTACAACAAAAGTTAAAAATTTTGGCAATATAATCAGTGTCGATTCGAAGAATGAGAGGTCATATTATTGAAACAGAAAAAAAGTCTAAAGCTACATTTCAGAGTTAAAGCTTAAAGGAGTTTTCCACTTCCATGGAGAGTTTATAAGCAGAAGACATCGTCTTAGAACAAAGGCAATATTAAAACTGAAATAAATTTCCTGCAGTTGCCTCTCTGACTGTTGAGAAACATTTGCACTCTTTATGGGGTGGTGGGAGTGTTCAGTTCGAATCCTTGTGTATGTTTAAGACTGAGAGAGATAGGTTCTTCAACAATCGGGCCATCGAGAGATACCTGGGAAGGGACAGAAAGCAGACGTGAGGAATTTCTGATCAGCCATTATCCTATTAAAATGTTTACGTCTGCTTTTGTTTTGAACAGGCTTATTGTCTCCTCTTCTGCTCATGCTATTTCTCCATTTCTCTCCTTCCCTTGGTCCATCTCCCTGGTTTCACTGGCGTTCAGGGGATTAAATATTTCTAAATTTTAGCTGTTATTTTGTTGTTAATTATTTTCTTCTTAACCTGAACTGTCCGATCACGAGTCGCCATCCAGACTGTAACACGTCAGCACGTTGTAAAGAACGAGCTGTCCCTGAATGTGAGACTCACTTTCTTTCTGTGCGGATCATATATAGACTCGCAAATGCAGAGTCACTAATTATCATCAATTTAAATCGTTCAGCATCTGAAGTGAACCATGGAGATTACACAAAAGCTACATTATCTGCAAAGAAAAGACAATACGGCCAATCTGTGTCAATCACACAAATTGTGACTGCTGTTCACGTAACGTCTGAAGAGGTTGAGGCGGGTACATTAACAACATTTATAAGACAAGAAAGGCTCAGAAGGGTATTGGTCAAGTGCAAGGAAATTGAGTTCACGTGCATGGACATTTTGGTCGGCATGGAACAGTTAGGGTAAAATTACCTGTCTCCGTGCTGTAAGACTCTATGAATCTCTGACGAATTCTCAGCCAGTTATTTCTCCCTGTTAATTCACCTAGGCCTAAGTGCACACAAATGCGTCGAAAGCAAGATAGGAAGGGATACTGGCTGTCCCCTGAACAAAAGTCAGCGTTTGTCTGATTGTGGAATCCCTATAGAAAACCAGAGTCAATTTAATTGGAGACTTTGGATCGGAGGGTTTGTAATAGTGTGTTGGTATGAACAATCTCTTCACACATTGGAGTAAAAATGTGGGCAAAACTAGAAAGTGCTTTCTGAGTAAGTTTGGGGAGGCTCTGTAGTGCGTTTTGCAGCCGATACACACTTCTGTCACTACATGTCGGTGATGGAGAGAGAGAGAGTTTTGATGGTGTTGTTTAGTGGGACGTCGAGCAAGAGACTGCCTTTTACTCAAAGGAGTTGAACTTCGTGACTGCTGCTCTGATACAGGCAAGTAGGGAGAATTTCATCACAACCCAGACCAGAGCCTTGTCAATAGTGAACAGGCTGTAGGGAGTGGGAAAGTGTGGGGGAAAGGAGGCGGGGTACACTCTGCAGGATCTCCAATCTCTGACCTGCTCTTATGGTCACTGCATAAATGTATCTGGACCAGTTTGTTTTTTTTTGTCGATGATGAAACCAATAGTCTTCACTCAATGATTGTTATAATATTGAATATCAAGTGATGATTAGAATCTCCCTCAGTGACTACCCACAGAATATTAACAGGGGGGATTCAATGATGGAAATGCCATTGAACATCATTGAGTACTGTTAAAGTGTCTATCGTTTGAGATAACTATTGCCTGGCATTTTTGTGATGTGAATATTACTAGCCAGTTTTCAGACCAAACCTGGATATTGTTCAAGTTTGGCACTTTTGGACGCGGACTGCTTCAGTATCTAAGGAGTCCCAAATGGTGCTCTACATTGTGCCATCATTGCTGAACATCCCATTTCTGACTTGATGACGGATCGAAAGTCATTGATGAAGCTGCTAGAAATGGTTGGGAATAGCACACCACTCTTAGATATTCCGACAGAGATGTTCCTCGAAATGGAATTTTGGCCTTCACAGTGAGAGTATTCAAGTCCATAGGAGGGACATCTCCTGCGGTTGTACAGGGCCTTGGTAGGATGGCATCTGCAATACAGTTGTTAATAGTTAAACGGATGAGATCTAATATTGACTCCAGCCCAAAGCACTGACTCACAGCACCTTTGTATCCACTTATCTGCTCTGGTTCTGCGTGTGACTCTGGATCCAAAACATTGTGGATATCACTGACCTGCTGTGTCTCTTAATCGAATTGCAGTTGAATCCTGCCAAACAGCACTTGTCGTTATCACTGATCTTTTGTGTCAATGTACGTGATTCCAGACTCTCAGATTTGTGTTTACCTCTGACGTGTCCTTTCTCCGCATGTAACAACCGACCAACTGATTTCTGGCTATCACTGGCTGCTTTATATCAACATGTAATTCCTGACCATTAGTCACTGACCCGTTCTGTCTCTGTTTGTGACTCCAGACCCAAATAATGTCGTTAGCAATATATTTTTCTTTCTCTATGAATAACTCCATGCACACAGCGCCATAGGTGGTAGTAACTTGCTCTATCTCTGCATGTTATTACTGGCCAACTGCACTCTGCTTATCAGTGACCTCCACTATCGCAACATGTAACCCCAAAACCCAAAGCACTGTGTTTCCCAATGTCATTCTGCGTCTCTGCATTGTATTGAAGGCCAACCACAGTCTGGTAATCACTGATCTTCTCCGTTTCTTCATGTTACCTCAGTTTCACAGCACTCTGTTTAACACTAACCTGTTCTGTCTTCTCATGCGACTCCAGACACAAAGCACTGAAATAAACATGAGTTTTTGATTTGCTTCGATTTGATTCATTGTTGCATTTACCTACGTATAATGATAAGCTTTATTTTCTCGCATTATATAGTCAGTAAGGACATACAGTTTCGAGGGCGGGAGTATAACAGAGGTATTTACAGGCCATAGGGCGTGCGCTAGACAATATCAATGTTCGCATCATTTTAAGTTATTGAGTCCATTCACCAGTCTGATAACGCGTGGGAAACAGTGTGTTTTGTTTGAAGTTGCTGGTGTGTGTGTGTGTGTGTGTGTGTGTGTGTGTGTGTGTGTGTGTGTGTGTGTGTGTGTGTGTGTGTGTGTGTTCAGACTTCTGCATCATCTCTCTAACGAAAGAGGTTTTAGGAGATCATCACTTGTGTTCAATAGATCTTTGATGACATTAGCAGCCTTTCTTTGACAGGAAACTGCAGATACGTGGTCCATGGTTGGATGGTTGGCTTCCGTGATGGTCTGGGATGCGCACATCACCTTCTGTAGATTCCTAAGTTCCTGGAAAGAGCGGTTGCTGCACCAGGCCAATAGGCTGTCAAACATCCTGCTGTCAGTCGTGCATCTATACAAGTTTGTAATGGTTCTTATAGACATGAAAAACCTGAGGGAGGGACAGTATTGCCTTCTTTGCTGTCGCATCCACGTCAGAATCTCAGCAGTTGTCATTTATCGTAGCTCTGATGAACATTATGGTCTCCACCACAGCACCGTTGACGTTGATGGGACATGTTCTCTTTCATTTTTTTGGAAGTCAATGATCAGTTCTTTACTTTTCCCCTCTTTGAGAAAGGTAAGTTGTTATCACCACTTCACCATGCCCTGCATCTCCTGTCTGAACTTTGTCTCATAGTTGTCAGAGTATCACAGTAATGTCGCTAGCAAACCTGCAGTTGACGTTCGTTTAGAATTGCACTGTCGTGCGTGTACAGAGCATACAGTAGTGGGCTGCGGTTGCATCCGTGGTGGACCCCAGCACTGAATGTTAACGTGGAAGAGATCTATTTTCACTGATTTCAGTCTGTCAGTCAGAGAGCTGAAGATCCAGTTGGGGAGTGTGGAGTTGCTGGTCACAGTGTTTTACAATAGGTCATGTTGATGGGGGAGCTGCAGTCAATGATCTAGAGTCCAGTATCGGTGTTCTTGTTGCGCATATGTTCCAGACATGATTGCCGGTCAAAGGATATGACATATACTCTATACCTGTTACACCATTTGGTAAATTGAGTAGGAACCAGGCAGACATGGAGATATAAGATGATGTGAGCCATGACCAGCCTATAAGACCACTTTATTAATGTTGAAGTCAGAGTTACTGGGCGAAAATCGTGAAGGCACATTATAGGCGCTTCCTCAATTACGGGTTTGATTGCCATTTCTTTGATGCAGTTATGAGCTTCGGCTTGTAGGCGGAGAGGTAGAGAATGTCATTGAACAGCTTCTCTAATTGATCCACCAAGGGTCTGAGTGCTGGGCTGGGAACACCATCTGGATCCCTCACATTCCTTTGGTGGACTCCCAGGAAGACTGATCTGACGTCTCAACGGTGATAAAGTGAAAAGATATGTCTGGAGCTTTTGGGGTAGGCATCACCATACTGCTGATATTGTGCTCGCACGAGCTGACAAACAGTGTGCACGTCAAGGAAGGTTGTGCCCTTGTCTGTTATCTTGCTCTGTTTCATTTTAATGTATATTAGGCCTTCCCACAGACAGCGAGAGTCCATTTGGTTCCTTTGAGCCTTTAACCTGATCTGGTACTGAATTCGAACAACCATGATGGCTTTCCAGGGACATAGCCGGATCTCCTGTTTCGGTCTATGTCTTCCGACCTGAATGCTGGCCTTCAATCAGAAGTGGATTTCCTGGTTCAGCAAATTTTCCGAAGGGAGACCAAGTGGATTGACAATTCTTGCTGCACAGTCCTCCACACATTTTCTCATGAAGTCCATGACTGTAGCTGCGTACTCGTCTTGGCCTACCGCCAATATTTTGAATACAGACTCGTCCACCGATTCCAAGAACTCTCGGGAATGGTGTTCTACTGCTTCAGACCAGCATTATATTACTAGTTTTGAAGGTTGTGATCTGATTTTGCAATGTTTATTGCAGATTATGGAGAGGTAGGTTGAGTCTGCATAGACTCTCCAAGCCCACAGCACCTTGCTGACCACTGACCTGATCTATATATATATATGACTCCATGCTCACAACACGGTGATTCATATTAACTTGCTCTATCCTATATGAGATTCCAGAGAAATAGCACTGTGGGTAGCACTGGCATGCTCTATCCCTGTGTGTGACTCCAGACCCACTTCACAACTTTTTGACTTTACTTGCTCTGACTATAATGTGACCGCACAACCATTTCAGACAGTTCTGCGCAAGGTTAATTGAAAATATAAAGTTAACTTGACTTCTCTCCACAGATGCTGCCAGATCCGGTGAGCTTTTCCTGTCATTTCTGTCTTCATGATCGATTGAGTTTGGGGAGACTGGCCTCGAGGACTGGCTGACATACCTTGCTCTTGTTCTTTGTGGTCGGATTACTTCTGGAGTGTGACGAGCGGCCTCTCCTATCGATACATAATGTTTGTAACCGGAAATTTCATTGTGCGACTTCTGCCCATGGAATGGTGCATTCACCTCCTCGTGCATGTCAAATCTGGATAATATTTCCCTCCATGTTTGCACACTGAGGATACGAATTAATGTGATTGATGGTCTCTTGGTGTTCGCCAAGCAAGCAGAGAGAATTTTGTGTTCTGCTCTGTCCCAGCGCGGATTTCAATTTATTTTCGAATCTTTGAACTCAGGTGTGAGGCAGGGGAGATTCACAGAATATTGCATCAACCAATCTCTGAGGGGAATAACATGCCCTCTCCAGACCAAATTAACGGTTTAAAATGAAGGAGTGAACTTGATTGATGGCTATCGTTTCTGTGTGTTCGAGCACAGAGTAATATAATCTGCAAGTCTAGGAGAGCCCATTCAGCCCATTGAATCAATAATATGAAATATTATTCGAAATATACTCCAGCCCCTTATCCCAAAATTTTCCTTTTGATTTGAATGCGGATTATCCAATGGTATTTTAAAGATCGTGAAGTGCCCTGACTCAGGTGCCCACCAGACCACCTGGTTGAAAACGCTTCTCCTCAACCCTCCTCGAGTCTCTTAGGAGACTATTAATCCACAGGCCAAGATAACCTTCTGGAAACCTGGGCTCAGATTGTGCCCCGGCAGACAGTGGAGGTTGAAGTAAAATATTTAAAGAAATATGGACCTTAGACGCGGAGGATGAGCTTGAGTCCACTCTCGATTGTCAGAAAAACAAAAGCAGTTCACTAAAGTCCTTTAGGGAAACAAAGAGCCGTCCTTATGTGGTCTGGCCTACATGTAGCTCCAGACAAATAGAAATGTTGTTGACAAATAACTGGCGCCTAGGTGGGCGATAAATGCTACCTAACCAACGATGCTCTCGCCCTATGAATAAAATAATCTTCGACATTTCAAATACACATTGTGTCTGTTTGTCATTGACCCTTCGACTATGGGGTGCAGCTGCTTTTTGTTCACTTTCTGCATGCCTCTCTTGATTCTATACTTCACAAACAGGCATCCCCACTAACTTCTCTGCTTCAAAGCAAAGAGTACCGGTGTATCCAGGCTTTCTTCACAGCTGAATTGTTCAATATACCATGGAAATCAGGAACTGATTTTTTTTGACGCATGTCTATGCTAACCAATTCGATCTGCCTGCACGTGGACTGTATCTCTCTATTCTCTGTCTGGTCAAGTGTTTGTCGAAATGACTCTTCACCCTTGCTGTTTTATTCATTTCCAGCATCGCCCCTGGCAGTGTGGTGCAGATACCTACCACTGTCTGTGTAAAATCCTTTCCTGATACATTTACTTTACGCTATTCCTCTCTGAACATAGACCAAAGTGGGCGGGGTCTCTGGCTAGGTAACTTATTCATGGTTCCCATAATCCTGGATGCAGGTTTGCTCAAGGAGCAGGAAGTTTCATTTTCAGACGTTTCCTCAACACAGGTAACATCATCAGTTATCCTCCAGATGAAGCACTGGTGGCAAGCTCACCTTTTTATTTCTGTGTTGAGGTTTCCTTGTGTTGGCGATGTCATTTCCTGAGGGGACGACATTTCCAGTGTTGATGCCCTTTCCATGTCTTTTTCTCAGGTGTTAGTTAATGGGATCCAAATCAACGTGATTGTTCATAGTTTCGGTTGGAATGCCATGCTTCCAGGATTTCTCGTGCGTGCCTCTGTTTGGTTTGCCCTGCAATGGATGTGCTGTCCCAGTCGAAACGGTGTCCTTCCTTATCTGTATGTCGGGATACTAGTGAGCGTAGGTCACTGTGGCTAGTTGATGTCCATGTATCCTGGTGGTTATTTTCTCCCAGTTGTTACAGGTTTTGGAATATATTTTGTAAAATGTCATTAGTTTTGCTTATTGTCTGTATAAGTAGCACACAAGACACCAGGTAATGAACTTGAAAGACCATATGCAGACAACAAACAAAATTAATGACATTTACAAAATACCTGGCAAGAACAGTGGCAAATACCATATTGGACAAACAGGAAGAAAACAAGCCATCAGGATACATGAACATCAACCGGCCACAAAAAGACATGACACCATCACACTAGTACTGGTTCATGCAGATGAGGAAGGACATCACTTCGATTGGACAGCACATCCTTCCTAAGACAAGCCAAAGAGCGACAAGCACGAGTATTCCAAGAAGCATTGCATTCCAACCGGAATTCTATTTATAAACACATTGAAATGGATCTCATTTAAGACCAGATGAGAAAAAGAACAGGAAATGTCATCACCACAAGAAAAGGCGTCACCATAGGGAATGATATCACCAACCAAAGGAAAACTAAACACACAAATAGAAAGCGAGCCATCCACCAGTGTTTCATCCGACTTCTCACTGATGATGTTGTTGAGCATGGTGACGAAACCTCTAAAGATGTGCATCTCAACACAGCGACCAAACCTAGAACCAGAACCACAATCTGAGCTACAATATTTCTCAAATTCTCCTCTCATGCTTCTAGATATTTCTTGTCAGACTGACTCTAGCCTTCAACAATCAAGCGAAACCTTCTTCTGACAGTGGGTATAGTGTAACCCAGGCAACATGCTGGTTGATATTAACTGCACATAAATTTGTACACCAAATCATTCTTTGTTTACATAGGCACAGTATACTGGTTGTGGCTAGCCATCTCAGAGGAAGACTCTCGAGTAAGGAGACTTCTGATCACTGTCTGGATCATTATTTCAGGGCTCCCTGACTGCCCGAGTTTCACAACCCGAATCAATGGTCATGTCGTCAATGCAATTCATCCGCTTCCAAACACAAAGTAATTAAACCTTTTTGCATATTCCCCAAAGCGTCCACATCTGTTTTACAGTACAGTGACCAGAGCTGCACACAATTCTGGAGCTGTGGCCTTTGGAAAGGCTGCATAACAGCTAAACCCCGGCAATGTGAATGCCGTTAATGCGCCTTGCCCATTTCCTGAACTCCCCCTTGCACCCTATCACGATGTTAAGACACTGATTTGAATGGGAAATGGGACACGGACCTCTCAATGCGTGTCAGTGTCACCCAGTTTTTTAAGCACATGACTGAAAAATAACTGTAGTTCATGTTTTGTTTGATTGACATTATCGAATGGAAGCTGAATTGTTGCAATGAGGGATCTCTTCAGTCAGAAACTCAAACTTTGCAGCATTGCATGTTGTAGTTTCTTCTTCGATGTTAGAAATGTACACAGCATATTTCGAAATACTGGTGAGAACTTTTGACCATCATTCAAACACTGTTGTGACATAATGCTTCTCTGTACTAAGTTCCTTTGCAAATGCATGCAAAGCGTCGAACAAGAAGAGAGAATAAAAAGAGATCTAAAATGTACATTCAGGTTAACAATCAGACGTCCACGTGTGCTCTCCCTGAGCAGGACAACATCAGAGAAACTGATATTGCTACATCGCCATTCGAACCAGTATTTATTGGGAGTCACGACAGTACAGATTGCTTGAAATGTGTTCTAGTTACTGCTGTTAAGAATAGAACTGTGTGCAGGACTGCATTCTAAACTACTATTGATATTACCGATTCAAATAGATGCAGTGTGTATGACTGTGAAGATACAGAGGGATTATAACGTCCTCCAGTAGTTTGCCAGTAGGGGGTGAGAAGGTATCAGACGGTTTGACGGGCTTAGAAGTATACAGATCCCGACCTTCAGAAGTCAGGAATTCCTTTCCACAGAGTATTGTTAGAATTTGGAACCGCTGCTTGAGTGGGTGGTGGAGGAAGATTCACAGACGGTTTCAAAAGAGAGCGAGAAATATATTTCAAAGGGGCAAACTGAGAAGGTTATGGAGATAGAGCTGACAATGGGAATGGCTGAGTAGAATTTTTAGGAACCAGGGCAGACACGATGGGTGAAATAGCTTCCAGCACCATAAAATTCTATTGCGGCTAGCTGACCAAATCTTACTGAAAGAGGGATGGTTTCATGGCCGGTCTTCAAGGTGGACATAATGTGGACTAGCCGTTGTTGGACTGGGGTAGACAAAGTTAACATATTCATATAGCACCAAGTATTCGTCCAACAGATTTATTTGGAAGCAGTAACTTACGAAGTGCTGCTTCTTGATCAGGTGGTTTTGGAGCAGGAACATAAGATGCAAATTCAATATTTCCAATAAGAAAGAAAGCGAGCATCCAGTTTTTTAATAGGTTAGGAACTTCGATCGATGGATTTCTGAGTGGAATCCTTTATATTTTCTGAAAACCGTGAAGCAGGATACGCTGATGTAATGAAAAGATATGATCTTCAAAGGAACGACCGCACAAATGGACTCTCAGCCCACTTGCCGATCTTGCTCCCCAGCAGGTTCACAAGATTGGAGCTTTCGTCGCATGCATTGTACTTTACAAGAGAAAGGTGCAACATTAGTGAAATATACAAGAGGTTTAAGGGACACGAAAAGATAGATGTAGAAACGCCGTTTCCAAAGTAATAGAGTCTGGAACCAGTGGACATCATCTCAGAATATTGGGTCACCGATTGATGTGGAATTTCTTGTCTCAGAGAATAGTGAATCGTTGGAAGTCTTTACCGCAGAGGGCTATGGAGGTTGGGTTTTACCGTACATTTAAGGCTGTTACAAAGTAATTTTAATCAGAATGAGGAATCGAGAGTTCTGGGGATAAGTCAGAAAACCCGAGTCAGGATGAGCTGCACAGTCACGATTTTTGGTGTGTCGGCGCAGTCTCGATGAGCATTTAATGGCGTGAAGATCCTTGTTGGGTTAGTAAGATCAAACAACACACTCGAAGTATGATCTTGCCATCGCTCTGTATAACTTTAGTGAGTCATCCCAACTTTACTTTGCAATTAAGGCCAACATATCATGCGTCTTCCATATGACCTGCTGGAAATCAGGCAGTAAATAAACTGTTGATTCAAAGCAACTTGTGAAGGAGGGTCAGGAAGGATAATGACTGGTTCCGTTTCAGAGGAAATTTCGAACATAATAACATGCACACAACAAAAATGTTTAACCATTGTGTCATGGAGCAGGCCAGAACCCATCAAGATATTTCAAGCCCAACTTTGCGAATTGTTTGAAGCAGGTGAAGAGACGTTATTCCAGGAGTGATGCTTTTGGCCCAAACACGTGACTTTAAATCAAATAGAATTAATTTGAAAACTTACTGAATGATCCACAAACATTAGAGAACAGAGCATAGAATGACTTCACCGATCTGAAAACTCAACAGGTTATCCAAACTTAATGATAATGCAAATTACCGTACCAATTCCCATGAACACGGCCTGGGCACCAAAGAGAGAGAGAAAAAAATAAACACAGGTCCAAAGAAGAGAGAGGCAGAGATATTCAGCATGGAACTCCTTCTTCCATGCGGCTGTGTCTTGGACCAGCAGCTTCAAAACTGACTAACTACTTGCTCTGAACAGCCAGACTGCTCAAAAGCAAGCCAAAACAACGACAACATAACCGTGTTAAAGGAGCAATATCGTCGAACTTGGGAGACAACTGGTGGTGGGTTATCCTCACAGTCACCGCCGCCCCCCAGCACCCCACCCCCACCCTCCCCGCCCCCCGCCATGAAGGGGAGATATTGAAGAATTTCAACCAGCACAGTATGGATGACTTGGAGCAAGGAAGTGAACATCCATTCCCCAAAAGTGCAGATGACATAAGCGTTGGTGGAATGCCATGTTTTGAGCTGGATTTAAACAGTTAATTGAAATATATTACTTGTTGAAGTCAGTGGGCACAATATTGACAAATATTGTATAATGTTGAAACCTTAAGGCCTGCGTTTTGGAAGGGAGAAAAAAGAGCAGATTATTATTGAAATGAAGAAAACTGCAACAGAATGTGACGTTGGAGGATTTGTTCCCAAAACACAAAAAGATGGCAGAGAGGGGCGGCAGGCAACAGCAAAGGCTAATGGAATGTTGACACCTTTTTCAAGTTATTGAAGTATCCAGAAGAAACGCCTGACTGGAACTGTTGAAGATGCTAGAGAGAGACATTGTCTCGAAAATAGTGAACAGTTTTTTTGGTTTCGAATTGAAGGAAAAATGTCGTTTTTGTTTGGAGTCAGTTCAGAGAAAGTACACGAGGATGATTTCGGGTTTGAAGAGAGTATCACATGATCAAAGCCTAAATCTGTCGGGAGCTATTCACTGAAGTTTTCGAGAATTCGGGTTGTTCTCAAGTGAAACACACATGATTCTGAAGCGTGTTTGAAAGGGTAAATGCTGACAGGAGTTTTGCTTGCATACGGGAATCCAGGACCAGACGGTCAGAGTAAATAAGCATCAATTTAGAGATGAGGACGAATTTCGTCTCTCATATGGTTGTGAATATTTGGAACGCAGTATCATAGACAGCTATGGTTGTGAGAATTGTTGTGTACATTTAGGACTGATAATGGCAGACTCTTGATTTGTCGGTGAATCACGGGTTACAGAGAAAGGCAGAAATGTAGATGAGCAGAATGTTGGACCAGAGACAATCCTGTTGAACAGCAAATCAGGGTTGAGAGGCAGAACGGCCTACTTGTCATAGTGTCTGAAGTTAATTTAGTTTTTCTCACTCACTCCTTCTGTTATAATGCTTTCATCCTTCAGATAGCAACAAATTTAAACTTTGGCAACCAGCAGTGCTTTACAAAAACCCGACTAGAAGGCGGAGATGGAGGGGTTGGGACGGGCTTGGAGGAAAAACAAGAATTAGGAAGGCAAAATAAACTTGTTTTCCACGCTCTAACCAATAAAGAGATCGAACGAGTCAGTATATTGTAATCAGACAGGATATTCAGTCATATGGGGGCACTCAACAATGTTCAGTTGCGAGATTATCGGGATCAGTACGATGTTTCCTCTGTTGGACGACTGATACTTGGATACTGAGAAGTGTATAACATGTGTACTGTCTGCAGTAAAACGGCATCTCACGTGATACAATATGTAGTCAAATAATGAATTTATGGACACTTGACATTATACATGCATCAAATCTATTTATGATATGATTCAATGTCTACAGTGCGGGAGACTGATATTTGAACATTAAACAGTGTGTCGCCTATGTATGGAAAACATGAGGGCAGAATGAGACGCTGGATCTTTTACAGTCTTTACCATATGAAAATGAGGTCTTTGTTTATCCCTAGGAGACAGAAAGGAGCTTTGTGACCAGTCAGTCCGTGTTAGAGGAACTCAACCAACGAAAATATTGTGTTTGCTGAGGGGACAAATGGTAACATGGAAGTGTCCTCATCTTTTATCCAGGAGATCTGGGTTCATACAGATGTAGAGCCATAGAATACAGGGCGGTTTAAACAAGTCCACGCCAATCAAATTATCAATCAACGTTAACTCAATTTCCCTGCACATATCCAATATTCTTTGAAACCTTTCCCACCCTTCGAAACTTTTCTACCCATGCATTGCTTCAATTGTATTTTAAATATTGTTAATGAACTTGCACAACCACTTCTGCTGTCAGCTCATTCCATTTCTAATGCTTACCACACTCTGTGGAAAAGGTTGCCCCTCAGGAGCCCTTCCATGTTTTCCCATGCTAACATAAAGTGATTCTATCTCATCTTCAGTTGGCCAACAGTGAGAAAAACGCTGAGTGCATTCACGCTATCCATGCTTCTCAAGATCTTCTGCACTTCGATAAAATCCCCACACAGTCTCCTGTGCTCTGAAGAAAAGAAGTCCTAACTTTTCCAATCTCTCCCTACAATACATACCGTTGAATCCTGGCAATATTATTGTAAATTTATTTTGCACTCTTCCTGTTTAATAAATCCTTTCTTTAGCAAGGTGATCAAAACTGAACAGAATTCACACAATGCGACCAGAGCAACACACCTGTGCAAATGACACATGACTTCAAATTTGTACACTCAATGCCCTGACTGATGAAAGTCAGTATGCTGCAAGGTCTCTTCACTTCCCGTTCTATTTTTGACTATAATTTCAGAGAACGATGGACCTGAACTCAAAAGTCCATCTGCTACACAACCCCTAGGCACGACCTTTTACCATGAAAATCATACTCGACTTGACTTTACATAAATGCAAAACCTCACGTTTATCTATAGTAAACTCCATTTGGCATTTCTCAGCCCATTTCCCCAGTTATCAAGGTCCTACTGCATTTTCTGTTGAACGTTCTCGCATACCATGATGCTGCCTATTCTAATGTGAACTGCAAACTTACACATAGGCCTTGTTCAGGCTCATCCAAATCATTGATATAGATAACCAATATCAATGGACTCAGTACCGACCCATGTCGCACTCTACTAGTCACAGGCCTCCAGTCCGACAAGCGCTGTTAGCCACTGCTTTCTATCAGAAAGCTAATTGTGTGTACAATTTGCCAGCACCCTCTGGATTCGATCCCGCTCTACTGCCTTGCTCTCAATAACCTTCTTGGTCCCTCCATTCGTGAAATCTAACAAATTTGCGAGGTAAATTTGAAAGCTAAAAAAAAACACGTTGACGATTTCAAATCAAGTCCTATATTTCCAAATGGTTGTATATCTATTCTTAGAATTTTGTCAAGTAACGTATCTACCACAGATGGTCGACTTACTTGTCTTTCTTTTCCAGGATTTTGTTTTCATGCCATCTTGAAGAAGGGCACAGAATTCTCTGTCATCCCGTCTTCTGAGACCTAACACGTGGTTAATAATTATGCAAAAATGTTAGCTAGGGCCCTCTAAACATCTCTATCATCTTGCAGGTGTCTAGTATAGATAGGCCTAGAAGAGGCGAGGCCACACTGGATTTCGTACTGGGCAATGAAACGGGACAGGTTATAGATTTGGAGATAGATGAGCAATTTGCTGACACTGACCATTATTTTGTTGCGTTTTATTTAGCAATGCAAAGAGATACATATCTACCGCAGGGCATGAGTTATAGGTGGGAAAGGCAATTATGATATGACTAGCAAGGTTTAGTGAAAGAAAGTGCGTCACAACTGCCATTTTGAACTTGTTTCAGGAACAGCTATACCGTGTCCTTAATAAGTAAGTAACTGTCAGGCAGTGAGGACGGTGTCGAGGAAGGGAGATGCAGATGACTAAAAAAAGTTGAATCTCTTATCGAGACGAAAAAGGAGGCTTATGTAAAGATGATACGTGAAGGTTCAGTTAGGGCCCTTGAGAATTACCAGTTAACCTGGAACGACCTAAAGAGAGAGCTAAGAAGAACCATGAGGGGACCTGTGAATCTTTGGGAAGTCACGCAAAGAGAAAAACCATAACGCTTTCTATAAGGATGTCAGGAGTAAAAGAATGACAGGGTTCAGATTATGGGCAATCAAGGATTGTCCTGGGAATTTGAGTGTGGAGTCCGAGGAGATTGGAAAGGCACAAAATGAATATTTGTCGTTCGCATTTACACTGGAAAAAAATTAGTGCTGGCAAGAAGAATACTGAGATAAAGGATATTAGACTAGACGGGACTGAGGTGCATAAGGAGGAGATATTATCAATTCGGTAATTTGTGAAAATAAATAAGTCCCTTGGACCGGATGGGATTTAGTTTAATATTATGTGGAAAGTTAGGGAGGAGATTGCAGAAAATGTGACTTTGAACATTCTGTCGTCATATTCTATAGACATGCTGCCGGAAGATTAGGGGATCTTAAATGTTGCCCCCTTGTTCAAGAAGGGAAGTCGAGACAACCCTGGAAATTACCTTACTTAGGTTTTGGGAAAACTGTTGGAAAGGATGACAGGCGATAGAACTTCTAATCATCTGGAAAGGAACAACTCGATTAGCGACCGTCTGCATGGTCTTGTAAAGGGTATGCCACGCCTCACAAGCCTTATTGAGTTATTTCAGAAGGTGGATTCGGGTAAACCGGTTAATGCGGCGAATATAATTTCAGTAAAGCGTTTGATAAAGTTTTCTGCGGTTGGTTAATGCACAAAATATGGAGGTATGGGATTGAGGATAATTTAACGGTTTGGATCAGATATTGGGTAGCTGAGAGAAGACAGAGAGATAGTAGTCGATGAGAAACGTTGTTACTACCGCTAGGATTTGTTTCGGGGCAAGTGCTGTTTGTCATTGAATGAGCTGGATGAGAACGTAGAAGAATGGGTCAGGAAATGTATGGTTGACACTAATATTAGTGAAGTTATGTTCAGTGGTGAAGGATGTTGCAGGTGCCAGACTGAAACAGGTAAACTGCAGAGCTGGGCAGAAATATGGCAAATTGAGTTTTACACAGATAAATGTGCGCTGATCCACTTTGGAAGTAGTAACAAGAACAATGATTACTGAGTTAATATTATGATTCTTGGTAGTCTGTATGAGCAGAGAGATTTAGGTGTCCATGTCCATATAACAATGGTATACGACAAAAAGAATATGAATATTAAGACTTCTTACGGTGTGTTAGCTTTTATTGATAGTGGGATTGAGTTTCTCAGCCATGTGAATTATTTGCAATTGTGCAAAGCACAGATGCGGCGGCACAGGTAGTATTGTATATAGTTCTCGTTGCAGTATTGTAAGAAGGTTGCGGAAGCATTAGAAAGAGCGCAGAAAACAATTTCCAGGATGTTGCCTGATGTGGAAGGAAGTTATTATGGGGAATGGCTGAGGGCCTTGAGGCTGTTTTTGGGTGAGAGAAGATGATTGAGAGGTGACGTAATTGAGACATAAAAGATGAGTGTAGGATTAGATAGGTTGGACAGTGAGATACTTTCCTTGGATGTTGATGGCTAGCACGAGGGACATAGCTCGAAATGTGAGGGGTGATAGATATAGGACAGATGTCACAACTAGGTTTCTCAGACAGAGATGAGCAAGGTCGTAGAACACCCTGCATGCAACAGTCGTAGATTCACCAAATTTAAGGGCAATTAATATTCATTTGATTGGCAATGGATGGCAGCCAAATAGTCATGGTTCCATGGGCTTCGGATTGGTTTCACAGATGTGTGCAAGATTGAGTGCTGAGGAGATATACTGCGCTGTGATGTTCTGTGTTTATGAAAATACCTGTCCAGGACCAGGAGATTTTCCAAATTCATGCATTCTGATACATCAAATATCTCCTCAACTGCGATATGTACTTTGCCAAAGATAGAACCAAAAATTTCCCTAAGTTCCCAAGTGTTGATATCTTTCTCTACCGTAAACCCAGGCGAGAAATATTCATGGAGAACCGATCCCGTTTTCCCGCAGATCTGCATATTCATTATCATTTAGTCCTTGACGGATCATATGTTCTCTCTAGTTGTTGATTTTTTTTTCTTTACTATACTTAAATCACCTCTTTGGATTCACCTTAATCTTCTCGGCCCAATCTAGATCATGAGGCGTTTTCGCCAGACTGATGTTCTTCCTCACGTAATTCATGTATTCCCTATTTAGCTTCAGAGATTCCTTTGATCCCAGGTGCCTGTAACTGAGATATACATCCTTTTTTTTCTGTTCAAAGTCGCAATATTTATTGTCATCCTGTGTTCCGTAGTCTTGTCTGTGTTATCCATCACCCTTCAGGTGTATGTGGACATTACACTCGAACAATCTCAGTTATAAAGTCCTCCCACTACCTGGGGGTCCATTTTGCTTGCAACAAAATATTCCAATCAACTCCTGCAAGCTTCCTTCTAAATCCATCAAAATCCACCTTGCTCCAATAAAGAAGTTGAACTGTGGACCGGTTTTGTCCTTCTCTCTAATTATTGTAAAATCTATAGAACTGTGGTCAGTCCTCCCAACGTAATCGGCCTCTGTCATTTCCATCATCTCCCACATTTCCTCTTGAATCCATGGAAGCACAAAACCAACATTAAAGTGGGCGGCAATGTTTTCTTTGAAATGAGTAATTGTTGCTCATTGTTGGGACCATCGTTGACATGGGAATAACATGTACAGTCTCTCTTTACACCCACTAAAGTTCTGCCACGGAGTGATGCGTTTCGATCTTTGAAAGAGGCTGAGTGATTTGTCCCTTGTCCTTTCCAGCTGGTTTTGTTGTGACTTTCCTTTCTGATAACATTTAAACTTCCAGGCGTACATGACTGATGAAGCTTTCAATTCTACTTCTCATGGCATGTTCGAGGCAACCAAACTTGAAAGAATATTTCACATTACTGAAATACGCCTTGTCGCAGTTCCCATTGGTGCATCACGAACAGTAACTGAATCTTACCCAACCCCAAGAAGCAGGCCTTGAGATTTACCACCAGTACTCTTGAAACAATAAGAAACTCTCGAACAGGCCAGCCAATTCTTCACTAACCTTGGGAGCTGATTGTGTGAAAATTGCAAGTTTTGTCTCCCCAATTAAAACATTGACATTACTCATTAGTTATTATACGTCTATCCAACATTCTAAGTCATTTTAAGATTCTCGCCACCTTCTGCCCTCATCAGTATTTCGCGAAATCACTCTACGGTTGTTTCTGTATTTGGTTACAATGCTGCTTCTTGCCTTATTCCAGTCTAACAGCACCTGAGAACAGTAGTTCAACTTTAAAGATTTATATCATTGCGATTGTATCCTTGTTGAGGCTGGGTCGCTGGATTGACAATTTTACGCGCTGAATATTGTCAACAACGAGGATTCAATACGGGCATCAGCCCAGGTAAAGATCAGAAGGGATAGGCCCAGACATCTTTACAGCACACTGTCTACAATGCATAACAAGAGATAAATCACTGACTAAGCATCTGGATGTGTTTGTCTGTGGTGTCTGTGCGACTGTGTATGTGTTACTGTGCATCGTTGATTTCACGTGTGTATATGCCTGTGCATGTCGTCGGTGCTGCATTAGTTCACACTTGTGCGTGCTTCTGTTTGATTCATAAGTGAAATGTTTCATATGTGCGTCATGGACTCTGTCTGTGTTGTGGATTTTGCAGTTATGAACGACAAGATAGCCTGTTTTATCAAATGAGGACGTCACATCTTCCAAGTAGGTTATACTGCAGGAGAATATCAGCAGAGGATGAAAACTGTCCAGTTCTTTGTGATGGTTCAAAGTCAATAAAATGTGGCATTGGTTAACGCATACACGTCAGGTAGCATCCAAGGTTCAGGATGGTTGTCGTTCTGGGCAGGACTCTTCAGCAGTCCAGAGAGTGGTAGGGGACTCAGAAATCATTCGTGGATTTGGTGCTGGGAGCGAAGAAGTTGGGATGACGATAGGTGGACACAGGTGCGAGGTGATTATGTTACATCAATGGGAAAGGTGGAGCAGATCGGAGAATGGAGGGTTGATTCCAGGATGGAGCAGTGGGAGGGTAGATTTTGAATCTGGTGAAGTTAATGTTGAGATGGTGTGCTTGTAGATCCCTGAATTGAAGACGACATATGCCTCCTTCAGTTTGTGAGTGGCCTACGTTAGGCCATGGAGGAGGCCCACGCTGGGCACGTCACTGAGGGTGATGAAATGGTTGGCCAGCTCAATCTCTGTATCCTGGGCCCATCGTAATTGTGCTCATCTCCATGTACCCTAACTCATTGTTTTTGAAACGTTTCAATAAAGCTGATGAGTGCATTGCTAACATCCAGGAATATGTGTCTAATTTCAGATTGTGACGATTTGTACCATGTTGCCATCGAGGGCAATGGTCAGAAACGGCATAGACAGGTTCACCACTGTCAGCTCCATATCAGCCAACTTCATCGAATAAGTATCACGAGACAATGGCAAAATGGATAAATTGACAGCACTCTGGAGATAGGACTGGAGCATCGATCTATTTGTCAAGGTGATTCCGGAGTAGATACAAATTGAATGGGTCTCAATCTGCTCGATAAGATCCCATGATTCTTTGCAAATCTAGAATTATAAAATGACAGCAAGCCCAATGCTAAGCATTGCCAATTGCTGCAAACACCCGTCCAACTCACTCGTTCTTCATGGAAGAAATTCTGCTGACCTGACCCAGTGTGGCATCACGTCATTACAGACACACAGCGATATGATTGATTCTCGAGACAACTAGGGAGAGGCAATAAATGATGGTCCCAGTCAGCAGGTCTCATGGGCCATGAGAAAAGGTTGATTTTCACTTTTCTGAACCTTTCACCTGATCTGCAGCTGTTTATTTTGAACTGTGTGTTCTGCTTGTCAAACATTTACCTCGCGCACGGAACAGATTGCCAGTCTGCTTGTCGCCGTGGAACGAAGTTATTAAGATGGCCACGATCGAGTCACTTTATTGTTCATTTCACAAAGTAACATTGAAACGATGAGCAGGAGCAGGCCATTCTGTCTAAAGACCCTGCCGCAATATTCAATATTGTCTTGGCTGATCATTCAATTCAATCCCATTTCCCTGCTTTGTCCCAATGCCTTTTGATGCATTTAACTCCAAACACCACGCATAACGCCTTCTTATTAAGTGACACTTTAAATATTATATCATATCATATCATATTATATTAAGTTACATTCTATTTTGTTATATCATAGCATATCAGTTCATATCATATCACGTCAGGCTCAGGAAGCTTTATCTAATCTCAAATTATTTCATTGAGTTGCATTGTTTAACGCTCAAATCGCAGTGCATAAGGCAGTCAGGCTTGACTCCACTCTCGGTACATTGCCTGTGTTGAGTTTGCACATTCTGCTGATATCTTCAAATATCTCCATCTGCCACGATGGAATTCCAACCCCTGTTCACGTCGGGGTTTAGTTTGCCGTCTGTATTGAACCTCATGAAATATTTTCATTGTACCAAGCACCACATCCCCAGTGCTAAAAATTGCAGGAAGAATTGGCAATCACTTACTCGCCAGGGGCAATGGATCAGTCCACCGATTGTAGCGGGAAGGGATTCCTCGTTTGAATGTGCTGTTGTTTCACACACAGTCGAAAGATGTGCATGTTTTTTGGATTGGTCAAGATAAACTCTCAAGTAAAACAAGAAAATGCAGGTTAGGTGCATAAGCCATGAGAAGTGCAGAACTATCGAGGTAGGGTAATGGTGTAGTCTGGCTGGGATGCTCTTTGCACTGTCAGTGTGAACTTGCTGGTATCTGGAATAATGAGTTTAGTGATGATCATGAATCCATTGTTGATGTATGAAAAATGCATTTGAATCACTAACCTCCTCTTGGGAAGTAAACTGCTCTCCTTATCTGCTCTGGTTTACATGTGCCCTCTGGGCAATAGGCATGGGTAATTTATGTTGATTTGGCGAGCGTCACCCTTACCCTGTGAATTAATTCAAACTAAGCAAAGTGGCCTGCTCCTTCACTGCAATGCGTCTCTGATATTTTATTTTATGTTTGGGCACATTCTCCTTTCCTGTTCGTATCTTGAAGTTTTCAATAAGGTCAACTCTAAAGCTTGCAAATGTGAGGGAAAACAGAATGGATTAGTTCAACCTCTCCTCATAACTTTACCGTTGAATTCCAGGCAAAACCTATTCAGTTTCCATATGTTTCCACGCCCACGGCACCGAAGTACAAATTGACTTGCTCTTTCTGTATGTGAGTCACTTGGCGCAGAGTATTGTGGAATAACCAGTCCTATCTGTAAAGAGGACTCCAGACACACAGCACTTTTGATCTCACTGACGTTTCTGATCTCTCATGTGACTCCAAACACTGCAATGTGACAAATGATAACACGTTATGGATCTGCACCTGAGTCAAGAAATGAGCACTGCATTCATGACTGACATGCTCTGTCTCTGCACGTGACTCTAGGCCCAAAGGATTGAGATCAACACTCACTTGCAGTTCGCTATTTGTGACTTGTACAATATATAATTCCAGGCCAGAAGTACAATCAGTTCCACTGACTTGCTCTCTGTTGACATGTTGCACTGGACCACGGTGGGCGGCACGGTGGCACAGTGTTTAGCACTGCTGCCTCACAGCACCTGAGACCCGGATTCAATTCCCGACTCAGACGACTGACTGTGTGGAGTTTGCACGTTCTGCCCGTGTCTGCGTGGTTTTCACCGGGTACTCCGGTTTCCTCCCACCATCCAAAGATGTGCGGGTCAGGTGAATTGGCCATGCTAAATTGCCCGTAGTGTTAGGTAAGGGGTAAATGTAGGGGTATGGGTGGGATGCGCTTCTGCGGGTCGGTGTGGACTTGTTGGGCAGAAGGGCCTGTTTCCACACTGTAAGTAATCTATTCTAATCCAACCCATGTCTACCATTTACATGTTCAATGTCTGCATAATCCAAGTACAGCGCTACTGTGGTTTTCATTGACCTGCTGTAAAACCTGATGTAAATCCAAAACAAAGCAATATTATGGTTTCCATTGACATGTTCTATCGCGACATGTAACTCTAATTTCAAAGCACTGTTTTTCCCACTAACATGTTTTGGACACAAATGTAACTGTAGATCCACAGCATCGTGTTTGCTGTTGACCATTTTTGAGTCTTCATGCCGGTGTGTCTGACCTACGCTGGGCTGACATATATATTCAGGCCATATCACAGTGTTGAACACTCATCTGCTGTATTTCTGCATTGACTACATATCGGAAGGGCTCTGGTTATCACCGAACTATTCCATTTCTAAGTTTTACACGAGACCCAAATCACTCTTGTTCCCACTGGTCTAATCTGTCTCTGCATGTATCTCCTGGCCAACGTCACCTTGGTTTTGACTTAACTAATCTGTGTTTGCATGCGTGTACAGAAGTATAGTACAGTGGTTAACACTGACCTGTGGTTTCTAGTCACATGACACCAGACTATCCTCATTTTTGGGTCCTATGATACTGCTCTGATCTTAAATGTAACACCAGGACCAAAGACCTGTGGTTACGACTGGGATGATCTGTGTCTGCATGTGACCACAGACAGTTAGCATTGTGGCAACCACTGACCTATTATATTGTCACACGTGACACCATGCCCACAGCTATGTGGTTACGTTTGACCTGGTCTGGGTTTACAGATTTATCCAGACCGTTGCACAGTGATCCACGTTAACCTGTTTTGAACCATTATGTGACTGCAGATCTTAAGCACTGTGTTTATTAACGAAATGTTGAGTCTCCCCTTGTGTCCACAAATCCACAGCAATTTGGGTTAGGACTGACCTGCTCAATCTCTGCATTTCACTCTCGACCAACAGCACTGTGGATCATATTGAACTCTTCTAGACACTACATGTGACTGCAGATCTTTAGCACTCTGGTTACCACTGACCTGTGATGTCTCGAACTGAAACTCGGAGCCCACAGCTCTGTCCATATCTCTGCCCTGTTGTGGGTCAACATGCGACGCCAGATATTCAGTGTTGTGTTTGTCACTGACTTGTTGTGTCTCTACATGTGAATCCAGAACCACAGTACTTAGTGACCACTGACAACTCTGTCTGTACACGTGACTCTAGATCCACAACACTGTCCAAATATTAAGCAGATTTGACACGCAACCTTCAGATCTGGAGTCAGACGCGCTACCCGTTGCGCCACAAGCTCGCTAAAATGCCAGTCTTGCAGAACTATATTCGCAACTATTTTGTGTTCTCTAGTTCGGTCCGGCAACAGCTGTGTATTAACCATTGACCTGCTCTCGACCTACCCGTGATTTCAGACCTGCAACAGTGCAGGCATCATTAATTTGCTCTCTCTTCACGTATGACTGTGGACCCACACACAGTGGCTGCCACTATCCAGCTCTCTCTCTGCACGTGATTCTATAAAAACAACTCTGTGTTTACCATTGATCTGCTGTGCCTCTGTATACCAGCCCCAGGCCAAAATCACTGTGATTAACATTGACTTGATCTGGGTCTATAAGCGACTACAGACCAAAGTGCTATGGTTACTATTGACAAGTTCCATCTCTACATCTCTACGTAGAACTGATGACATAGGCAGGGAAAGGGACTGGGATGTTAGGTAGGTATTCAATGAGCCAGGGTGGAAGCTTTTCGGAAACCTAAGGAGAATTCCAAAAATGGTATGGCTCGTTTGTTAACCCTGCCAAGTGCAAGTGAGGAGAAGAGGAAGGGAAAGTTTAGTTGACCACTTATAGAAAGCCACTGCGCAGGAGAGATGGATTCAGACACTTCGATTATTGGAAGTCAAACTGGTGTAGGTGGTAATTCTGCAAACGCATGATCTACACGTAATTCATAGTGGCACCAGTGTCCTTGGGTTGGGGGTGGGGGGCCGGTGGATTTGCAAACGCTCTTCGGAGGGTTTAAATTAATTCAACAGACGCTCGACATCAGAGTCGACAGGTGCGATGCTGGATTCCACAGGTCAGGCAGCACCGGATGAGAAACAATGTCCACATTTCGAACATCAGCTCTTCAACAGGAATGATGAGTGGCCTGAGGGCTGAGACATAAATAGGTGTGGAAAGGAACAGAGGGAAGATAGCCTGGAATTCGATAGATCCAAGGATGTGGGGGTGATGGTTATATTACAGGAGAATGGAGTCTAGATTAGAGTGGTGCTGGAATAGCACAGCAAGTCAGACAGCATACGAGGAGCAGGAAAATCGATGTTTCGGGCCAGTGCCCTTCATCAGGAATGGAGGATGGAGTGGATAGTTGGGAAGTAAGATGGACAAGGGCAATTTAAGACAGCGGAAACACATTGGGGAGATCTGGAATAAGATGGTCGGAGGTAAAATTAAGAAACTGGTGAAGCCTGTATTGATCCCGTGTGTCTGCAGCATCTATGGCGGAAGAGGAGGCGTTCTTCCGCCGGGCGTCAGGTGGAGGAAGTCTAGGATTTCCATGTCCTTGGCGGAGTCGGAGGGCATGTTACAATGTTTGGCCAGAGTGCGGTCATTGGTGCATATGTCGAAGAGGAAAGGATGGACAAATAAGTTTGTATACGATAGTAAAGTCCATGGAAATGTGGCCAATGCGGCAGAATGATACATTATTCAGAGGGCCATAGATAAGCCGCTGAGCTGGGCTGAGAGGTGGAAAATGCAGTTTAATGTGGAAAAGTGTGAGATGATTCACTTTGGAAGGAGTAACAGGAATAGAGCGTACTGGGTTAATGATAGCGTCGATGAGCACAGAGATCTCGGTGTCCATGTGAATAGATCCCTTCAAAGTTGACACCCTGGTTGACAGAGTTTGCAAAAAGTTGTACCGTGTGGTACGTTTTATTGGTATAGTTATTGTGTTCCGAAGCCATGAGATCATCTTGCAGCTGTACAAAACTCTGGTGCAGCCGCATTTGCTAATTGCATACAGTTCTAGTTGCCACGTTATGCGAATGATGGAGAAGCAATAGAAACGGTGCAATGGAGGTTTAGCAAATGTTGAATAACTCCACGACAACGTCTGGTTGCTTCTTCAACAATGCCTGCTGACGAATTACGAACACTTTTTCAGTGTTTTCTCCCCCTCAATGGTTCATTCACCTCCTGATGCAAGTCAACCCTGCCATCAAGTTTCCACCCTGTTTGCAAAATGTGGATAGAATTGACACAAATTGTGTTTCTTTTTCGTGTTCGGCAAGCATTCAGGATATATTTTGGCTCCTGATCCGAGCAGGTGTGACTCCCAATTTCCATCCCATTCTTCGAGCTCAGAACGCGACAAAACGGTGATTCTCGGTGTGATGCAACAGGGTGATGCCTAACTCCCCTCTGAGGGAAACATCACATCTCCTAATTCTTCTCCAAAGAAAGGGTGCAGAATGATTCAGCAACTATGTCTGCAGGCTGTTGTTTGTGTGTGATCGACCATAGAATCATAGAGTCAAAGAATGTAGGCAAGGCACTTCAGCCTAATTGAGTCGGCATCGTGGCATGCAAAACAAAAGCTACACATTCCACAACTTAGCGCTTAGCGTTCAATGTTTGGGCACTTCATGTGGGTGATTCAAGAGCTTTTCAAAGATTGCGAGGCTTCCCAGCTGAACTGCACGCCCAGTCAAATAATTCCAGATCCCACAATACTCCCGTTGAAGCATTTTCCCCTCAATGCCCTTCCAAAACTTTTGCCTTTTAATTTCAAATTATGCCACCTGGTTGTTGACCTTTCGAATGTGGGGAGCTGTTTATTACTGCTCACTCTGTCCGTGGCCGTCAGAATCTTGCTCACCTCAAATAGTTCTCCCCGCTACCTTCTCTGCTTCAAAGCAAACAACCCGAGCAGATCTTGCTTCCCTTTGTCGCTAAACTGTTCCATAGAATATAAAACCGTACAGCACAGGAACGGATCTTACTTCCCACCATGCTACCATTTTCGACTCATTTAATCTGCCTCCTCATGGTTTGCATCCCTCTATTCTCTGTCCGTTCATGTGTCAATCTAAAAGCATTTTAAACTTTGCTATGATATCCACTTCTGTCACCTCCCCTGGCAGTGTGGTCCAATGACCTACAGCCCTCATTTCAAAGAATACAACTTTCTTCGTATATTTCCATAAATTGTATTCCCGTCACGTTAAATCTATTTGCACCGGTATTGGACATATCCACCCTTGTGGAACAAAACTCTCCACCTGGCAAACTATCTTCACATGTTTTTTTTATTCTGACACGTCGCCCCTCCTCCTCCCATACTCTCACGGAAACGACCTAATTTTTTGCAGTCACTCCTTGCAGCTAAACCTCTCCTATCCTGCCACACCACTTTTGGAGCCGACCCAAAGTATCCATGTAATTCCTCCGCTGTGGTCATCGGGACTGAATATAGTCTTCCGTGTAACCAAAGACCTGCACAGCATCAAAGCTACGACAGTGACAATGCCATCGCGCTGTCTTGCCTTTTTTGTGAAGGCTGCCCTCCTCGCTGTCTCTCTGTTAAATGAATGACCTGAATGGGAAACGAGCCTTGGAAATTCATTTTTCCTGGTATCATTCAGGTTAATTCACGTCTCTGAGAAAGCAGTGTGCCTGGGCTCATTGGATTGACACCATGAAATGAAGCCTGAATTGAAGAGATGACGGATCTCTCCAATCGGAAATACAAATATTTTCCAGTGCTGGTATGGTGTATGTTCTTCATCACTGGCAAGAAACGCATGCAGCAGACTTCAAAGTGTGGGCATGCTCCTTCATTCAATTTCACCACAGGGTACTTCACTGTAGTAGCTTCTCCCTCAAACACATGGAATGAATGTGTCGAGGAGACAGAAGAAATGAGAAAAATATTTTTAATGACACCATTCAAGATAGGAAGCTATCATCCTTTGGTCTCACTGAGAAGCACAAAGCTAGAAGAATGCAGATTGCTTTTCCCGTTACTCTGTGGATTTGTTGAGGTCGGGAGAGTGCTCATTGCTTGAAATGGTTTCTACTAATTGTTTGTGAAGACCAGACCTGTGTTAACTGCTGAGGCTCTGGCCTGAGATTGATATAGGCGATTGAGAACTAATCAGTTTGTTCACACTGTGTAGACATTTAGGAAGAGGGACTGCAATGCTCCCGTGCGTTTGCCTCAGGAAGTGAGACGTGATCGGAAACTTTCGTTGGCATAAAAGTGAACAGATCCGCTGGTCTGTAACTCAGTGCCTTCATTATTCAGAGAACTGTTCGAATTTGCAACCCGATGCCAGGGACAGAGGTCCAAGCAGATTCGACAGTTGGATTCAAAAGGGAATTTTATATTCATTTGAAGAGGATGATTTGAGAGGGATGTGGAGGTAGAGTCAGAGAATAGTGATAACTGTGCATCTCTCACAGGAGCTGGGCCAGAAACAATGGATTGAATGGTCGCGCTGTGAAATGGAAAATGGAATGATTCTTATGTGATGGACAGCTGACCAAGCCTTGTTCAACGAGGGGTGTTTCAGACTAATCTCAAAGAAGGAGATAGACGTGGTTAATGTAATGTTGTTTAGGGTGCAACAGACATCTTGAGGCGTGGCCAATTCAGACAGATTTATGAATACAACATAGATTAAAAAAAACTGGACTGAGAGGAATGCAATATCATGAAGTTTTCAAACTGCAACCACTGCAGATATCAGACCAAAAGACGGAGGAGCAGGCGTAGGCTGTACAGGCCAACGACTCTGTTCTGCCATTCACTGAGATTGTGAGTGATCTCATCATCCACAATCCAATTTCCTGCCTTATCTCAATACTTCATCGATTCCATTGCGGCTTGAAAAGTCTGTCTGTGTCATCTTTGTACATACTGAATTTTTCAAGCTCGACAGCTCTCTTGCGTAAAGAATTCCCTGGATTTGCAAGAATCCGATCGAAGAAACTCGGCCTCAACACGGTATTAAATCGTTGCCACGTTGTTTTGAGATGATGCCGTCTGATCCTAAACTCTGCGACAAGGGCAATCAACCTCACATCAGTTTAACGGCGAAGTCCTTCATTCATTCTTCAATAACCCGCTTCGTATTCTTCGAAACCCCAACGCTTTCTCATTCAAACTAATGAACCTCTCCAGTGAAGTCAGTCCCTCCATAACTGGCATCAGAACTATGAACTTCCTGTGGTCTGCCTTTCTTCAGAAAACGTACTCGAGACTGTTTACAATATTCCAATTGTGCTGATTAGTGTTTTGGTTTTCCTTTAATGAAGCATCCTACTTTTTAAATCCAATCCATTTGTAATTAAAGTCCGGCAAACCCATGTTTCTAATAAAACAAATCTGGTGAAGTGTTTGCAAATCCATCTGCTACAGAGATGTTATAACACAACTTTGGAACAGGTAGAATTTGAACCCTCCCTTGCTCCACGACATCCCACGATCTCTGCGGTGTCACATTACAATCACAAATCTGACAGCAGGGCTTTGTGAAGGGCAGGTCATGCCTCACAAATATTATTGAGTTATTTGAGGAGGTGACGAGACTGGTTGTCGACCAGTGGATGTGGTGTACATGGACATTAGCAAGGCATTTGATAGGGTTCCCCATAGTCGGCTCATTCATAAAGTCAGGAAGTATGGGATAAAGTGAAATGTGGATATCCGGATTCTGAATTGGTTGGCTGGCAGAAGATAGAGAATGATTGTAGATGGAATGTATTCTCCCTGGAGGTCAGTATTGTTTGGCGTCCTGCAGATCTCTGTTCATGGACCTCTGCTCTTTGCAGTTTTTGTAAAAGACTTGAATGAAGAGGTTGAGGGGTGTGTTAGTAAATTTGCAGATTACACAAAGGTTGGAGGTGCTGTCAATAGTATGGAGGACAACTGCAGGCTGCAGTAGACAGGATGCAGAGCTTGGCTGAGAAATGGAAGATGGATTTCAATCTGGAAAAAATGTGAAGTGATCATTTTGGAAGTTCGAACTCGAATGCTGAATATAGGATTAAAGACAGGATTCCTGGCAGTGTGGTGGAGCAGAGGGATCTGGGTGTTCAAATACATAGGTCCTTCAACATTACCACCCAAGTTGATAGGTTTGTTAAGAAAGCGTATGGTATTTTGGCTTTCATAAACAGAGGTATCGAGTTAAAAGCCGCAAGGTTTTGCTGCAGCTCTACAAGTACCTGGTGAGACCACACTTGGAATATTGTGTCCAGTTCTGGTCGCCCTACTATAGGAAAAATACAGATACTTTGGAGAGGGTGCAAAGAATTTTTACCAGGATGTTGTCTGGACTGGAGGACTTGCCTTATGAAGAAAGTTTGAATAAATTCGTACTTTTCTCTCTGGAGAGAAGGAGGAAGAAGAGGACCAGATCGAGGTGCACAACATAACGAGTGGCATTTATAGAGTCAATACCAAGAGACTTTTCCCCAGTGCATGATTGACTGTTACGAGGAGTCGTGGTTTGAAGGTATTCGGAGGAAGGTATAAATGAGACGTGAGAGATAGGTTCTTTATGCAGACAGTTGTGAATGAATGGAATGCGTTGCCAGCTGTGGTGGTGGAAGCAGAGTCATGGGGACATTTAAGCGACTGCTGGACATGCACATGGGAATGAGTGAGTTGACGGGTGTGTATGATAAGTTACTATATTTTATATTTGGATTAAATCTCGGCACAACGTCGTGGGTCAAAGGGCCTGTTCTGTTTTCTATGTTCTATGGTATAGGTTACGTTTACATCCCCGCCTTTCCCTGTTGACGCCCGGAAGACTTTGATTAGACTAGCTATTCAATTTCAGGATTCCAACGATGAAACACAGAAATGTGTCTAATCACTTGTTATGACCTTGTAATGATCCCCTTCCAGGTCTTGGTCTCCTTCCCGATGTCTTTGCAGAGTGAATGATTTTGGTTGGGGGTACTCCCAATGTAACACTACGGGCAATTTAGCATGGCCAATTCACCTGACGTGCACATCTTTGGACTGTGGGAGGAAACCCACGCAGACACGGGGCGAACGTGCAAACTCCACACAGTCAGTCGCCTGAGGCGGGAATTGAACACGGGTCTCTGGCGCTGTGAGGTAGCAGTGCTAACCACGTAGTTATACAGAGTTATTCTGTAGCTAACTCTGTCAATCGACAATAGAAGCAAATCTAAAATGACAGAATCGCTACTGTGTGGAAGCAGACGATTCGGCCATCGTTTCCACAGCGACTGTCTGGAGACCATCCCAGCCAGACCCACCACCATACTTTGATACTGTTACCTTGCGTTTCCTACAGCAAATCCACATATCCTGAATAATGTTGGAGTGTGTGAAGAAAGCGAATTCCCCAGAGGCAACGTACGGCAATGCTGGGTAAATGTTCAAACGGCCAGGCACGCATGGGCGGAATCGAAACAAGTTTGTTGGCACGGTGAAGCAGCAGGGTTAGCCATTGATCCATCGTGCCACGCAATAACCTCGCACAGTTTCTTGCACAAATATTTTGGAAAATAACAAAAATTCCACAAGAGCAGAACAATGGAAGAATTCCAAATTAGTGAATATAATTTGGAAATGTACAGCTTGACGAATGTTTGTGAGGGGCAGATGATGCTTCAACATCCTTATGGAATGATTTTAGCAAGTGACAAAACACTTTCATTCGGGGATAGCAGTTGATGTCGAAATGAATTTCAGCATGGAGCTTGGTAATTCAGAAAGTAATGACAAGAGAGCTACAGGAAAGTTAACTGCCTGGATTAAGTTTTGGATGTCCCACGAAAGAAATAAAGTGGTTGTAGATAGAAGGGTAAAATATTGGTACAATATTGAGATTCCAAAGGCCTGTACTGTGCTTTAAAGTTCTGTACTGTGTTATATGTATATCGTTAAATGAAAGTGATGCAGGCTTGATAGCTGAATGGTATCTTTTCTTGTCTGACCTGAAAATACAGACAGAAAGGTTATTTTTCCTACTTCAGTCATTTCTCTCACTCTCTCTCTTTCACTCTCTCTCAGTTTCTGTCTCCCTGTCCCTTCATGAGGTAATATCAATCAGACTGGGTGAAACATATGTTTACTTTCTGCCGCCCATGCTGATGGAGCTGTCAACATAATACGCACAAGATGCAGTCAATTTTTCTGACGTGTCATTATTACTGATGATGTACATCTTGACCTTATAAGCTTGCGAACTGACTTTGGCTCAGAGACGTGAGACAGTCAGTGGAGAATGTCGAAGGCACCACTCTTAGCACTCGGTGTACTGATGCTTGGCCAGTCCATTGTGTCTGACGCATTTTTCGATCCTCCAGAATTCGAAGGTCAGTATTTTTCCTCCCATTGCACCATTCGTAGGTCTATGAGAAGGTCATTCATTCCCTTCATACCGACATTACAGAGAACTGTTTCAGCACTGAGTCATGTCCAAAACTCATTTCTTTCGTTGAAACTTCATTCACTTTCACCAAATAAGATCAATGCTTTCCTGTTTATCAGAATGATTTTCGCAATTTATTCATGCACAATCTTCTACTAGTGCCATTCCTGTCAGTCGTCTGCACATCCATCATTGCCTTCTCCTGACCTCATCCATTCCCTTTTCTGTGTGTGATACCTGGGCCATCCCCTTACTTTGATACTAGGCTTTTCAATATTACAACTCTTAACCCTTCTAACAGAAATCTGAAGTTTGAATCCCAAAGATAGGAGACTTGTTCCGGCACAGAAGGCGACCATTTAGCTTTGATCTAATACCAGTTCAAATGTTGATAGTGCTTCGGAGCATGGAATAATTAGTTATTTGAAATTTATTCTTAAAGGAATCTACTACAAAAGAAGTAATTGTTTCAGCAACCGTAGGTGACATCAGTAAGACTGCCGTTTGAATATGCTGGACAGTTCTGGTCGCCTTACTTGAGAAGGTATGCAGTCGTTAAGAGGCAAATCAGAGGAGGTTCAGTCAATTGAGATAAGTAGTGAATATTTTGCTAATGAAGAATATTGTGGCAGTTAAACCTTCTCATCTTCGAATAGTTAGAAGAATGGGTGGAGCGGAATTCAGAATCTGCAAAACGATAATTGTGATTGATAAAATTGACAGGGAACGGATGATGTTTCTGATCTGCTTATGAAGAAAGTTAAAACATTTAGAGCCTCTAATCTCCCAGTAGTTAGAAGAATGAGCAGAGATTAAATCAGAGTTTGAAAAATGCTAAGTACGATTGATAAAGTCGATGTAGAACGGATGGTTCTTCAGATCGCAATGTAGAAGGACGGGTACTCGTTTTAGAATGAAGGGTATAGATTGAAAGCAGATGTGAGGAAAAATCACTTTTCTCAAGGTGTCCTCAATCTGTCCAACTCACTGACGCAGAATGCAGTTTATGTCGGGACATTAAGTAAAGATAAAGAGAACGAGGACAGTTTTTTTTAATGACAACGGGTTGAAAGGAGGCCACTGGAATATGGAGTTGGGGTTGAGATAAGTTTAGCCATGATTGCATTAAATTAGCGCAGGCTTGAGGGTTTGACGACCTTTCTCCTTTTCGTCGTTCTTCTCCTCTCAAACAATATAGTCGATTTTAATTATCAGACACTGACATAATCCCTGAACCCTTCCCTCCAGCAACACCACTCTGTAGCGTCGACAATGCAGAAATGATTCAAACTGTTCCCTGCATGCTGTGTTTAATTGGACCGCCTCTGCCAAGTAGCACTCACAGATTTGATCATGTTCTTCTGTGTGTATATTCGAGCAATGTCCGTATTTTAAAAGCATTTGTCTTTGATTTATTTGATGGCAGCCTACCATCTCCCTACCTTTTAGCACTACCAGACTTCCAAAAGTCTCGTGCAACTGTTTTCCACCAATTGCAACTGGTTAAAACAATGGCTTAGGAACAATGAATGGGGAAAGTTGTAACAGGGCATTTCGATGATTTCGACGCAATTGGGGAAAAGAAAAATATGGTTTGTTGAAGCATCATGTTTTGAGGAAACTGTTTGAGGTAATTGACAACACGAGTTGTAGAGAAAGGACAACCTTTGGACGTGGTTTAATTAAATTTCAAGAAGGCTTTATGCAATGTCTTCCACTGCGCAAATAGAATGGACAACGTGCAAGGGCGGCATGGAGAGAAGAATGACGTGTTTGGTAGTTAGTAGACAGGAGCTAACTTGGGACGGATTCATCTTTACAATTCGTGAGACAGAACGTTACCGGTTGGAACCTGAAATGTTTACTGCATTTATAAATCGTTCAGCCGCAGAGATATGAGATACATTTTCAAATTTTGTGGACGGCAGAAAGATCGCCCGACAGAAAAATACCTCAATAATACAGCTCTTCACATGAGTTGAGAATTGAGTTTCACCTAAATAAGTTTAGGAAAGGCATTTTGGAAGAAGAATCAAGACAGGAGTGTAGTCGTGACTTCTGGGTCATGACGAGGCTCAAAAGAATAGAGGTATCTTCGCGTCCTTGTCCATATGTTTATGGTACAATTAAAAACGACCGTTTCCATTATCATTCGGGATATTGACATTAAAAGCAGAAGAATATATTGGACCTGCACAGAACTGTAATTTGGGCACAGCTGAATTTTGTCAATATCTCTGTGTTAATTCAGCAGTCTTTTATTCTCAAACTATGGCCTCCAGTTCTAGATACCGACGACGTGAGGAAACATCAGCTCGATCTTAACTTTGTATTTATTTTAGGCAGCTCACACAGACTCTCAGAGTCATACACTTGAGTGAATTTAGTTTCGTGAACGTAGAAATAAATGCAAGAGGAGGTATTCAATGATTAAGTGTCACAGGGCATTGTTGATACGACATCTGGAGTGCAGATCATTAAACAAATTTAAATATGCAGATGACTCGAACCTTGGGAGAAATGAAAACTATGGGGCGGATATTGCAGAGATCCAAAAATGCACTGGCAAATTGTTAGAGTTGGCAGGGAAGAGGTTGACACATTTCAAGACAGGGAAGTGTGAGGTGATGCAAATTGTAGGATGAATACTGAATGGTAAAATAAAAGTGGGAGTGGGTGGTCTGAAGTTAAAGAGGGCCAGGCGCAAATGAACATGCTTGTATCTGCGCGCAGATAATAGACTCAGGCTGGACAGAGGGTGCGAACGGCAAACAAAGAATAAATTACGTGTGACTGCCCTCATTGGAGAGAAGACGGCTGAGAGGATATCAGGCGGATGGTTTCAGAATCATGACACAACGCTTAATGGAGTACATAGGGAGAAGGCTTTACCATTTATAAAAGGAACACGAACGAGGGGGGCGTACAGTTAAAGTGGTGTGTAAATGAAACAGTACTGAAGTGAGGACATTTTGTATTCATCCTGCGATTACTAGGGGTCTGGAATGCGTGGCTTGGAAGAAAATGCAAGGCAGGTTAAATTAAAACCTTCAAGATGGAAGTTGGGTGTTTGTTGGGAAGGAAATAAAATGCAGATTTCTGAGAAAATAACCTAAACATTTACTAGTGACAGAACAGAACTGTAAACAGCGGGTCAAATAGCATCGGGGGCGCCCTAAATAAAATGGGGGATTCTTTGACATTGGAATTCTAACGTCTCCCTCTGGCTTCCACCGACCAGAACAGACATATAAAAGTATCCTTATTTCCTTACAGTGTATAACAACGACTGTGAAAAAGTTGGTGGAATGTGCTCGGTCAATGTGTGCACAGCACTTCAAGTGGAATCTGTCGTGAGGCTGTGCCCGTTTGAACAACACTGTTGTAAGAATCGGCGATCTCAGAAAAGCCATCGGGACCCTGACTTCATTTGGTGATTGCGTTGACTGCGAAGGCTGTGAGAGGTCGGACTCCGAAACAGCTTGTTCCTTGAGAGTTGTAAATTAAAACCGGCTGAATTGTAAACCACACCTTGTTCATGTCCCATTTCTTGCCACATAGTCACGCCTGGGAAACGTCAGGACGTCTGGAAGTTGCAACATAGAGAGAGAAGGAAGTAGAGTTAACATTTCAAGTCTAGTTGAACTTTTATGTAGAGAGAAATGCAACTGTTCTTCCCGCAAATATGACAGAGAGGAGAAGAGTGAGCGAGAGAGAGAGAAAGGGGGGAGAGAAAGAGGGAGAGACAGAGACATAGACAGACACAGAGAGGGAAAACACAGAGGGAGAGGCATTGTTCAACTCATGGGATGAAAATTAATCGCGATTGCAGAGGAATGAGGTTGGAATGAAATCAGTCATGATCGGGGATTTCATTTAAAGTGACAGAACATTGAGAGACCTGTATAGAATGAACATGGCGATGATGTACCCGTGAATAGGAAAGGCTGGGATCCGAGGGCACAGCGTGAAAGTAACAGTTCAACCCTCTTGAACTGATTTAAGGCAGAATGTCTTCATCGAGAGGATGGTGATTCTTCAAACGCATTGCCACCGAAGGCTGTGCAAGCCAGGTCATTGAGTGCATTTCAGTCAGGAATCGATCGGCTCTTGGTTGGTAAGACGATCATTGGTTATGTGGTGGGTGAGGGGTAGGTGGACGGCAAAAGCCAGGTGTTGAGAAACCTATCAGCTTTGATCAAAGGTTGGAGCAGACTCAGGGGCAAAGTGGTTAAAATTTGTATCGATGTTTCACAATCTTGTGATTTTGTGGAATGGAGCAGCAGGCTTGAATGTCCAAGTCGCCGATACTATCCCTGATGCCTGTACGTGCTGCTCGTCAATTCAGATGCAGCTCAACGTTGTCAAATGTCAATGCGAATAAAAGGGTGCGAGTTGAGGATGAACAGCAAGAGAGTACCACACTTTTCGAGAGCTCACGCTGAGAAACGATCTCACTGTCAGCAGCTTTACATCGTGGGAGCGCCGTTCTATCAAATGGTCAGTGTAACGTGGATGGAACGGAGAGTCAAGAGGAATGACAGGCCGCCATGAGCTGACATTGCACGAAATACAGTAATGTGTAATTTGTCAGTAATGAAAGACCACCAATCACTCTCTCGGACGGGCTGCACTGAAGTCTGCACTCAAGACTGGAAAGCCAGATCTGGTGTGGCACCGCACTGTGGTAGACTCAGCACTGATGCAATCCTGCACAAACACACAGTCAGTCGAACGTGAGAGCGATGTGCAGGTGATTTAGTCTGGAACAAACATTGCAGGGTCAGAAGCAGGAAATTGCGGATGGGCTGCTCTGCACCCCGCTCTGAGAAAAAAAACTGGGACGTGAGCAAGCGGTTGAACCACAGGAGAAAAGGGCTCTATACACCTCGCATAATGCTGCAGCTTTTGAATGCATGTGAATAACTCGGTGTGTGTGTGTGTGTGTGTGTGTGTGTGTGTGTGTGTGTGTGTGTGTGTGTGTGTGTGTGTGTGTGTGTGTGTGTGTGTGTGTGTGTGTGTTTATAATAAAATGCTGTCCAAACATTTTATTAAAAGTCGATCAGAAATCCGTTTTAATGCAAGGAGATGTTAGGGACATATATCATCTGAGTGGATTCACTCGTCAACATGTCGGCAAGTCTGGCTCTCCAGCATGTATTGCCCGCCACTAGTTTCCACCATAACAAGGTGGCTGCGAATGCTTTCTTGAACAGCTGCTGTCCATATGCTTGCGGTAGACTCACAGTGCTGTTTGCGAGGCCGTTCAGGAATGCAATCCAGTGACACAGAAGGAACGGTCTCGTTGGATTGGAGCATCGTCACTCAGCTATCCATCACATTATGGCCTTGATTCAAACATAGACATAAGAACTGAATTGCAGAGGTGATGGGACAGTGACAGGTCTTAACATGGAGATCGCTTTCAACTCCATGAGCAAAACTGGAATAAATGGGTATCAAGAGGAAAATGCTCGAGTGGTTGGGCTCTTACCCTGAAGATAGGCCAAATGACGATGTTGTTGCAGGGCAGTAATCTCAGTTCCAGAAAATCGCGACATGTTTTCCTCAGGATAGTGTCCATGTAGAAATTATCTTCGGGTAGTCTATCAGAATGACATTAGTGGGGATGTTGCTGATGCCCGTGCAAATTCCATCAACATTTGCATCTATGTAGGTAAGGAAACAGTCATTTTTTTTAATTGCAAGATCTGTATGATGTCTAGGCTAGGTTGACAAGTGATAGCGCGAATGTGAGCACTGCTGATGCTGGAGATTAGAGTCGAGAGTGGTTTTCTAGAAAAGCACAACGGGCCAGACAGCATCTGACGAACAGGAAATTCGACGCTTCGAACAAAAGCCCTTCATCAGGAATGGTCTTTGCGTGAAACGTACATTTTCATGCCCTTTGGATGCCGCCTGGACTACTGTACTTTTCCAGCACCACAGTATGCTAGTCACATCCACGTCATACCAATGCCAATTATAAACCCTACCAACAACAGACAATCGAATAATTGCCCCTTCCCATCAAATGGCGTTACAATCAATGAGTCATCATTATCAACATTCTAGGATTTACATTTGACAAGAAACTAAACTGGATTCACCACGTAAACACATTAGATATAGCACCAGGTCAGACACTTGGAAAGCTGTTGCGAATGCTGTGACCAACAACTCTACATAATCTAAAATATACATGTCATGATTTTTATAAGCTACCACCCACTTGTATGGATTATTGCAGCTGCAACAACACTTAAGAAGGTTTGCATCATTCAGGACAAAACACACTGCATGAATGGTATTATATTCCCAACGTTCCAATCGCTCCAACGCCCACACTCAGAAGCAGCACTGTGTACTTTATTCAGGATGTCTTGGCGAAATTCTGCAGGGTTCCATCAGATCGCACTATGAAAATCAGACCACTTTGCCCTCGAAGGGAAAGTCAGCAGATACATGGGAGAGATTTACCTGCAAGTTCTCCTGCAAGCCACTCACATCCTGACTTCGAATATGAACAAAAATAAGTATACCACAGGAACAGGTCTGAGGCCCTCCAAATCGTTTCTGAACATTATGCGCTAATTAAACTAAAACTCATGCCTCTGCCCTTAAACAGTCCTACCCCTCTATTCTCATAACCATCCAACTGCTTCTTCAATGTCGACAACGTGATTGTTTCCATTATCTCATATGGCAGTGTGTTCCAGGCCCCGACCAATCTCGCTGTGAATTTCTTCCACGCACATCTCCATTGCTTAATACTGATACAAAGTCTCCATTAAATATCCCTCCACTTTTGGTGGCTCCATGCGTAATTTCAACATTTATCCTTGCGTGTGTCTACTGTTTCCCTTGTTACACTCTTTCTTCTCATATATGCATGTAATGTCTTGGGGTTCTCTTCGGCCTTGCTTGATAAAGACATTTAATGGCCCCTTTTACACTTCCTAATTCCACGTTTAGCATCGTTCATAATTTTCTCTATATTCCCATGTGATTCGTCAGTTTGTACCTGTATTTCTCGTATTTATTGGAACCATGGCTGATCCAAAGATCCCAACTTCTACTTTCCTGCCTTCCCCACGTCACCCTTGTTTCCATGATGAATCAAATTCTTACCATTTCTGCTGGAAATATACTTACTGACCCAGCCTGTACAGCTCTCTGCTGCAACGAATTCCCTAGATTCACTATACTCGGATTGAAGAACTTCCTTCCCATCTCTGAATTCAATGGGTGAGCCCTTGTTGGGATTCTGGTTAAAGATTCTCACACACGGGAAAACAAATCTTGTGCCAAAAATAATGATTGCAGACCACAAGAAACTTTGTGGAGTTATGTACAACAGGGGCAGATATGAATGGTTGCAATAGAATACAGTTCATTTGAAAAGGTATGTGAAGAAATGCAAATAGAATTTAACTTGCCATGTGTAAGATGATGCCTTTGAAAGAAAGCTGTGATGCAGCAGGACAATTATATACAAAGTGGACTTGGTGTACGTCCAATGCTCCATGAAAGTGACAATACAATTTGGTGTGGTAGGAAAGAAAGCAGCTGGCGTGGTTGTCCGCATCGTTCGCAGGACGGAGAAGAAATATTTGCATTTCATGGTGTAGGTATATGAAACTTTTCAAAAAATGTGGCCATATTTGAAGTAGTATGTGTTGTTCCCATTGCCTCACGTTAGACAGGATTTGGTGGATGTGGACAGCGCGCAAAATCAGATGACCACAATGTTGCCTGTGTTTGTTGTTTTCAGAGTGTGTTTGCTATAAGATGAGATTGGAATAAAATTGGAATGTTTAGCTAGTGTCAAATGCGAAGGTCTGACTGTATAGATTTATGTAAAATTAGGAGAGGCAAGAACAACGTGGATAGTCGAAATCTCTTTTTTCAGTGTAGAACAGTTACACACAAACGTGGACAAGATTAGGGTGAGATTGGGCAAGTTTAAATGAGATGGGGAAAGCAAGTGTTTGCGTTTTGCAACGAGGATGGAAAGTGCCTTGGTAACTAGTGAAAGCAGAATTGTGAGCAAAGTCTTTAAGTGGCACCTCAGTAGAAACATGTGGATGGGGTATAAAGAGGGTGGGGGTATTGAAAGGGAGAACTAGAGACAGAGATTGGTGAAAGTTGAGAGAGAGTCCTAGGGGGGAAGAGAGAGAAGAAGAGAGTGGGAGGAGGATCGGGAAAGAGCATGGGAATTTAGAGACAGTGGGTGGGACCTGTGAGAGACAGACAGAGGAGGAGACGGGTAGAGAGAGAGAGAAAAAGAAGGATCGGAGGTGGGACGGGGGCAGAGAGAGGGATTGGGTGGGCGTTAGATAGAGACTGCGTGCACGATGTGGATCGAGAGAGGGAGCAGAGAGTGGGATGTGCGTCGCGAGAGATATCGTTAAGGATTAGAGGGAGAGATTGGGGGTGTAGTGAGAGAGCAAGGGAGTGTGTTAAATATATAAAGTGGGGTGATATAGACCGAGACTGTGAGAGAGTAGATCGAGACAAAGAAAGGTGAGACATTGAGGAAGGGACGTGAGAGAGAGGGAGTGGGGAGTGAGAGTCAGGCGGGAGCAGAAAGAGTGTGGGTGCGGTACACAGAGAGTGAAGAGATAGGTACACAGAGAGAGAGCGGGGTGGGGGGTGCTTGGGAGAGACAGTGGGGATGCAAGCATGAGAGAGAGTCGGAGGGTTTAGTGGGTGACAGTGGTAATGTGAAAGAGGGAGAGGAGGGGTGTAGAGAGAGATTGGAAGGCGGTTCGAGTGTGAGAGACAGAGGGAAAGGGATTTATGTAGATAAACAGAGTGGGAGAGAGTGGGAGAGGAGTATACAGAGAATGGCAGAGAGAGATATTGGGAGGCGGGAGAGAGAGAATGATGGTACAGAGTCAGAGAATGGGAGTGTGATCGAGAGAGGAAGACAAAGCGGGAGAGAAGTGTGGGAGTTGTGGAGAGGGAGAGAGGCAAGTGTACAGAGAGGGGGGTATGGCGTAGTTGGAGAGAGAGAGTGGGAGGATGTACAGAGATAGAGAATGGAAGGGGCGGAGAGACAGACAGACAGTGGGAGGGAGGTACAGGGAGGAAGAGAGTGGGAGGGGCTCGATGGAGAAAGAATGAGGGAGAGTACAGTGGGAAGTTACAGCGGAAGGGAGAGAATGGGCGGGAAAAGAGGGAGAGATTGGGGTGGAGAAATAAGAGAATTGCGAGTTGATAGAGTGGGGAGGTGTCGAGAGAGGGAGGGAGGGTAAGGGGTTTGAGAGCAAGAGCAAGCGAGAGGGACAGTAGGTATGAGAGAGGTGAAAGGGTACAAGGAGAGACAGAAACTTGGAGGGTTGTAAAGAGAGAGAGGCAAAGAGTGAGAGTGGGAGGGTTGAAGGGACAGAGAGACAGAGAGTGGGAGGGGAGTAGAGAGATAAAGAGACGAAGGTGGTATGGATAGAGAATGGCATCGATTGGGAAAGCAATTGAGAGTGAGCGAAAATGAAGTGGTATAGAGCCAGAGAGTGGCAAGGAGGCACAGAGAGAAAGAAGCGGGTGCAGAGAGGGAGAGAAAGAGAGGAAGGTAGAGGGAGAGTGAGACAGAGTGGGGGCGTGGAGAGAGTGTTCGGGCATGTTAGACAGAGAGAAAGATAGATGGGCAGAGAGAGAGGGAATGTCTGAGGGACAATGTAGGAGGTGGCAGACGGAGAGAACACTGGAGGGATTAGAGAGAGCGAGAGAGAGAATGAAGGGTGCAGAGAGAGGAAGAGAACGGGGGAAGAAAGAGAAAGAGAGGAAATTAGAGTGAGTGTGGGAGAATGGTCGAGAGAGAGTGGGTGAAGAGTAGAGATACAAATTGTCGGAAGGGTGTACAGCGAGGGTGGCGGTGTACAGGGAGAGAAAAGAAGGATGCATGGAGAGAGTGCAGGGAGTATGGAGAGGGATAGTGTGAGGAGAGTAGAGAGAGAGGTAGAGGGTGAGTGGAATATCTTGCAAAGAATGAATGGAATGGTTTAGAGACAGAGAGATCGGAGTGGAGGGATCAGGAGTGACTGAGGAGGAGCCGGTCGGGAGAAAGTTGGAGGGCAGAGAAGGGGAGAGTCTGCAAAAGTGTTATACAGAGATGGTAGAGAGAGAGAGACCCCGCGAATGGGCGGGTTTAGAGAGAATTAGTCAGAGGTGCGTAGAAAGATGGTGAGTGTGGAAGTGGGTACATGAATGGAGAGCGGGACGCTGATAGCTTGTGGGATAGAGGTAGAGTGGAGGGTGTATAGGCAAAGAGGGAGAGGTGTAGAAGGAAAGATCAAGAGGTGGGAATAGGGAGAGAGTGGGAGTGGGACGGTTTGAACAGATAAAGTGAGAAGCGGGTGGAGAGATAAGAGTTAGTAGGGCTTAGGGAGACGTTTGAAGTGGGGTAGAGAGAGAGTAGGAGGGGTATCTAAAGAGAGAATGAGAGACTGGGAGGGGTGCCGAGAGAGAAGGAAGTGATTTAGAGAGAAAGAGATAGGTGGGGGTAGAGAGAAAAATAAAGGTACTTAGATAGATTGTGTGATGGGTATCGAGAGAGAGAGGCGAGTAGAGAGTGGGCCAGAGAGCGGGGGGGGGGGGGTTCGAGAGAGAGTGGGAGGGTTTGGAAGGAACGAAGGAGGGAAGTTAGAGAGAGAGGGGGGAATAGATGTTAGCTAGAGGGAGGGACTTAAATAGAGAGCGTGAAGTGGCTACATATAGGGGAGTGTAGGATTTCAAATAGAAAGAGGGAGAGAGAGGGAGTGACGTCGATATAGAGACTGAGAAGGGTGTAGATGGACAGATTGGTCTGTATTGAGAGGGAGTGAGAGTGGGAAACCCGGGAGAGTGGGAGGGAGAGAAACAGAGAGAGGGGGGCAGGGGTCTAGAGAGAGAATGAATGGGATTTGGATTAAGAGAGACAGTGGGGGCGAGGAGGGAGAATGAGTGGGAGACGGGGATAGAGAGAGGAAGATGGATGGAAGAGCGTGAGAGGGATTCGACCTAGAAAGACAGAGGGGGTGGAGACAGATTTAGTGGAACGCGGTGGAGAGATCGTGGAAGGGCTTAAAGTGAGAGAATGGGGTTGGATTGGTAGAATGAGTGGGAATGGTGGAGAGGGAGAAAGGGGAGACTGTGGAAGAGGTTTAGAGAAAAAGAGTGGGAGTAAGTTTGAGAGACAGAGAATTGGAGTGGTGATGAATGAGAGAGAAGGATGGGCCTACAGATAGAGGAGGGGTGAGAAAATGGGAAGGGGTGGAGAGGGATAGAGTATGAATGAGTAACAAGAGTGTCAGAGTAGGAAGGGCGTTAACAGAGGGAGAGCAAGGTTGGGAAATAGGGACCGAGACAGTATGGGTGGGGTGAAGAGAGGGGGGGAAGAGAGAGGGAAAGAGAGGGAAAGAGTGGGAGCAGGATAGAGAGAGACAGAGAGATGGTGGGGAGGTAGCGACAAAGAATGGTAAGGACGTAGACATAGAGAGACAGATTGGGAGGGGGCAGAGAGAGATGGAGTGGGGGGGGTGGAGGTAGAGAGAGAAAGGGGAATAGAGAAGAGAATGGGAGTTGTTGGGAGATACAGTGAGTGTGGCAGGGAATACAGAGAGTGCAAGGGAGGAGACAGAGGGAGGGTGAGAGAGAATCTATGAGAGTGGATAGAGAGAGAGAGAAAGAGAGAGATTCGGAGGAGATTCATTGAAAGAGTGGGGTGCGTAGAGAGATATGGTGCAGACAGTGAAAGTGGGAGGCGATTCGAGAGAGACATAGTGACAGTCAGAGATTGGGAGCATTGTAAATTGACGGGGAGAGAGTGGTGGAGAGTATAGAGAGAGAATGGAGAGACACTGTGGGAGCGGGTCGAGAGAGAGTGGCTCGGGTGTATATAGAGAGTGGGGAGGGAGAGAGATAGAGTGAGGGAAGTGTGCAGACCGAGTGGGGGTTGCATGAGACTGGAAGGTGGGTAGAGAGAGGGAGACTGGGTGGGAGTCGGGTAGAGGGAGACAGAGACAGTAGTGTTGGAGTGAGAGAAAGAGAGAGTGGTTGATGCTGGAGGCAGAGAGAGAATAGGAGGTGTGGAGAAAGATACAGAGTTGGTCGGGCAAGACAGAGCGTGAGATCTTGGGAGTGTGTTACATAGAAGGAGAGAAGAGTTTGGAGTGTAGAGAGAGTGGGAGTGGTCAGAGATAGATGGGTATAGAGGAAGACAGAGAGTATGAGACGGGAAAGTGAGTGTGAGTGGGGGTAGTGAGAAATCAAGAGAAAAAAGGAAAAGAGTTTGGGACGAGAAAGTGATAGAGATAGAGCTGGTGGAGAGAGACTGAGGATGGGAGGTGAACAAGAGAGTTGAGCGGGGCTGGAGAAAAAGAGGAGAAGCAGGGAGACAGAGAGTGGGCGTGGTTAGCCAGGAAGAGTGAGGAATTAGAGGGACAATGAGTGGGAGGTAGGTCGACAAAGAGCTCGGTGGCCGGAAAGTGAGTGGGGGTAAGAGAGAGTGAATGGGGCGGTGTTGGGAGAGAAAATGGTACAAGTGCAGAAAGAGTCCGAGAGAGTGAGAGGCGAAAGAGTGTGGGGGAGACAGAGAGAGAAAGAGCTGGTGGAGAAAGACTGAATGTGGAATGGGAGACAGTGAGTGGAGCGCAGCGAGAAAGACAGAGTGGGAGCAGGGAGACAGAGTATGGCAAGGTTAACCGAGAGTGAAAGAGTGGAATTGAGTTGAGAGCGGAGTGTAGTGAGAGATTGAGTGTGAGCCGGTGGGAGAGACAGAGGGAGACAGTCGGAGGAGTGTAGAGAGAGATGGGAGAGCGTGAGCGTCTGGTGTCGAGAGAGGGGAGACTGTGAGAGTGGACTATCTAGACAGAAGGGGAGCGAGGGAGCTGCGTAGGGAGAGAGTGGAGGGATGTAGACAGACAGATGGGGAGGAGAGTGGGAAAAGTTGTTCATTTACCCATGCACCGAACTCTACGGGCAATTGAGTAGGGCAAATTCACCTAACCTGCACGTTTTTGGACTGTGGGAGAAAACAGGAGCCCCAAAGGCAAACCACGTATACACAAGAGGCATTTGCAAACGCTACATCGTAATTCGCCTGAGACGGGAATTGAACTCGGGTCTCTAATACGGTGCTGACCATTGTGCCACCGTGCCACCCAGCTCTTTGTCACCTTTTGAGAGAGTCGTCACCGTTCACAAATGAATCAATCAGGCTCGATCAACCTGTGTGATCGGACACAAAAGGCATTGCCATGTTGATGGCAGACTGGTCCCTCAATGTCCTTCAAGTGCAGGGTCTACGGAGCGTCCTCCAAATAAGAGTGATGCCCCCTGTGTTTGTTACACATCTCGATGTTTCCGTTTGCCCTGACAATGACATTCTATGAACTCCATTCGAACCCAGATTCGGGTGTGTGTGGTAGGTCTGCAACTAACAGGTTGATTGCTAACTGTTGTTTTGGTAGCTGCGGCCTGTCTGGTTGATTCAGCATGTATCCTTTGTCAAGGCTCGCCTTAGTCACCCAGCATGATTTAGCACTTGTCCATTTTTCATCAAAGCCATCATTAACTTTATAATTTTGATTGGCCGGGTCAGCCACAGGTATTCCTCTTGTTTCTGAATGCGAAGCGTGATGGATCCCAACATGAAAGTTTCTTTACTCAGCGGGTTGTGAGTTCACGGAATGCCCTGCCAGTAGCAGTGGTGAACTCTCCCACTTTATGGTCATTTAAGCGGGCATTGGATAAGCATGTGGAGATAATTGGGCTAGTGTAGGTTAGGTAGGCTTTGGTCGGCGCAACATCGAGGGGCCGAAGGGCCTGTACTGCGCTGTATTTTACTGTGTTCTACGTTCTATGTTCTATGAAAGTCGTTGACTCCAGGACCATACATTTTCCAGCAAGCATAAATGTACTTGAGGGACTAATTTGATGTAGATAGACATGAGAACATTACACTGAACTAAGATCAAGCAAATACACAAACAAACAGGTGGAAAATGAAATAAAGGTTGTAAAACTACAAAAGCAAAGATAAAGAACGAGAATTACAAAACAGCTCATATCGAAACAAACGTCATAAAACGTCAGGGAAAACGCGTGGAAGGACACTTTTCAGAATGAATACTTGAAAATTCAACGAACATATTGAAACTGCAGAATATTTTATTCAGTGGAGAAACGAAAAATACAAGAATCAACTAAACATTACAAAATCTCAAGGAAAAGCAAAACGAAACATTGAACCAACATTACAGATTATTTTACACACTTTGGTAACAATGATTCACTTGAAATCATCAACTATTTACGATGTTTCAATCTGCTCGGGACGACGGTCATTAGAGCGAGGTATACAGACCTATGTACTGGTCTGTCTGCTGTTAGTGGGTATTGTTGCTGATGAAGATGACGATCCTGATGAGGTATATCGTGATTGTGCTTCACATGGTCATGTTCTTCCAGGAGAAAGACAATAGTTCTTTCGTTGTTTTTTTCTGTTTAATAGGTGAATGGATTTTAACTAGTGTAGTACATGTGCCCAAACACTCTCACGTTTTCTTTTCTTCCAAAATCAAAGGAGAAAAGTTACTTGGCAAAAGGAGCGGACATGAAATGGGGTGTCAGGTTTCGAGGCCTGGTTCTCTCCAACCTCGTATTCTGGTTTTCAATATCAGGGTTATTGGGGCAAAGTGGTCACGGAAGATCAAAATGGGATTATCATGATGACCAACGATTTGAGACAAATGACAATGAAACAGCCCTACCGAATCGACTGAGGTGACGTTATCAGCTTGGCCGATTATTTGAATATGAGTGATGATGAAAACGGTCCCAAGAGATTAATGACGTAAGTAAAAATGGAAATGAGTGGGTAACTGAAACATTGTAACCTGGTTAATCCCACTGGCGTGCACAGACGTAAGACTTGGAAGATGTGTGAGGTGCTTAAGATCGTGGCTGAGCAGGAAAAGTTGCACCTCAACTATGTGTGTCTTTTAAGAGCTGTTCCATCACCCGGATTATTGAATGAATGCACACGTCAAATGGGCATGCCGCAGAGACTCATTTGCGTGTTCTGAATCCTCTGTCTCAAGGGGCGTGGCCATCTGGGCTCCTCTCGTTTCACATATTTGAGACCTACTCTCTCATGGTGACACCCGGAATTACCATTTGACACCCTGAAGTAGTCCATAGTCTGAATTAGCCTTTTCTTTTAGTATAAAGCATCCATAGCGCATACACGTCATTTGTGCTCTGCTCCTTGCTTAATTTTACGTCTGTCACGGGTTTATGGAGAGTCCTGTTAAGTTTAGACCATGGCAAATGTTTAATACTTCCAATTTTATTAGATTTGACTGAATTGTTGTAACGTGTTAGACAGTCTTGCACTGAATCACTAAAACTGTCCGGGGTGGGGGTAGGGATGTGGGGGGAGGGTGGCATTGGACATTGAAGCTGCATTCAGTGCGAGTGATTGAATGATATAGGTGCGGCATGACTGTGAGGATATGTCATGGGGTGTTTTTGGTTTTGTCATCGGTTTTAGGACAGTGTCACCCGCCATACATATGTTAATGTAGTGAGAGTGGCCGGGTTGTGTGACGTAATTTCAACCAGATAACACGGTACCAGTCGGCTTTATTTGTGGCTCATAGAACCATGTGGACCGAGTGATTTGCCTTATTCAGTGCAGAGAGTGGACCGAATAGTTATGGGAAAGAACGTAACTTGGGTTATAGATCTGTAGCATTACTTGTTATCCGAAAGAGTTATTCTACCTGGCAAATATTGCTAGCGAAGTACGTTTGCTTACTTTCCTTCTTGTCTGTAACTTAAAAGCTGCATTAAACTGATTGGCCTTGACATTGTCCGTGCGATGCTGCACCACATTTTTTTTGTAGATTAGGGCAGTGAATGCAGTTTATGTGAGGTCGAGGCCCAATCGGTAGTCGATCCCATTCAGGGGTCTGCAATTCATCAGTGTATGTGAGGTGTGCCCTGGAGATCAGTGGATGCTGTTGCGTTCCATTCTGAGGACAGACGAACGTATTTCTTCCATCTTTTGTGTTTCTTCCACAGTGTTTTCCTAATAATTCCCGTTAGGTTACGGTTTCCTCTTTCCATGATCCAATTGAATTGCGTTTGGTGTACAATATGTAGTTTCTGCTTGATTTGCGTAACTCAGCCAGCGAAATGTGTTCCACGATCTAACTTGATACTGTGGGGTCGACCCCAACCTATTTTTTTCAGGCATGTATTTTTCCCTTAGCTGTATTTACCCTAACAAAAAAAGTATCAACATCTTTTGTGGAAGTGCTATGGTGTCAAGGATGTAGGTATAGACATTGGCATAAGGTTGCAGGGAAACGATATAGTCAAGTGATACTATTGTCCAGGGCCTTTTCACTTTGCCAATTCTCTCTTTCGCTTGTAATTCTCCGGATTGCTTGGGTGGAATCCCGACCATGTGATGCACCCCTATGTGTATTTGTTCAGCAACACAGCAGTTTTAATCGTTCTGTACACACTTCTCTGCCCTGGAGCCCGTGCCCAGCATGGTATCAATACACAATTTGGTTCCAGTCTTGAGTTGAGCCGAGATAGATTTCTCATTTTAGAAATAACCTGACCCGTAGTTGTCAGGAATCCTTCCATCTAATTTATGCGTCTGAGTAAACTTTTGCAACACGTCCTGAAGAAGGGCTTGTGCCCGAAAACTTTTAATCTCCTGTTCCTTGGATACTGCCTGACCTGCTGCGCTTTTCCAGCAACACATCTTCAGCGCTAAACTCTTGCAACAATTTGTTTTAAGGAATCATCGCGATGTTGTGCTTGCCTAATGTCCTCTATGTTGGTCTGATTAAAAGTGACTGCATTGGCCTGATCACCTATGGATGTCTGCCAGAATACTCCCACATGAGCCCTTCTTTTGGCTAATTCATCTGCTCTGCGGTTAAATTATGGGCATGTCCTGTGATTGTTTCTATCTTTGATTATGCAACATTTCCTTATACTGAGGGCTATAGTATGTACTTTATAAGGGGGTTGATGATCATGGTTTCCCTTCAGCAGATTCAGAACCTCTTGCTTGCCAAAGTGGTAAGATTTCAGTGAGAGCATTGGACTATTGCATGCTGTCCGAATGCTTACCTACGGGTGAAGGGAAGTAATGAGGATGTTTGACTATATAGACTGTTCGATCATTGGCATCCATGTTGATGGCAGGATTGTCATTACGTGTACATTACTGCAAGTGCTGGTGCACGTAGCCTCCTCAATATAAGCGAGTGGCAACGACCACCGCTTTGATGGAGGTATGGTTGTTGACAACAGCGAAATACGTTTGCTTTCATCACACTATCCAAAAGGTTCCCTATTTTGATAACGAGGCACTGTATTATTTGACCTCCAGCTGCTCGTGATCTGAAACGTTTTGCTACTTCTAACTCTCCACTCCCTTCCCAATTTTCAAACCTCAGCCACTAAAATTGGGCAAATGGATGGCTGCAGTCTACTGAAGCCCGTTAAGTGAAAAGGCAACAGCTTAAGTAACCCAATGTTGTGCAACGCAAACAGACCTTCTGTTTACTCTAATACCTGTAGGAGCAGCTGAAAACAATTAACATGCTGAGAAAAGTGTTTGGTACGTTCGAGGGAATTCCTTACTTCGTGGAAATAACAAAGATTTCTGCTTCCGCTGGCCAAACATTGCTAATGTAGTACTACGTAATGAAATGGTTATGTGCATGACATTATCGGAATTGCTTTAAAAATACACTTTTTTTTCCTTTTGTTGTTTGTGAGAAATTGTAAGGCATAGCTAATTTTAGGTGACATGGCAGATTAATTTATTATTCTGGGCAAAAACAATAAAATGTCTCAATTTCGAGAAATGTCTTTTTGTTGATACAATTTCAGGATTGGAATGTGAACGAGCGAATGTTGCATCAATGGAAATGTAATGTCGACCACAGTACATTGTGCATGACAAATGCCTATGAAATAAAATCCAGACAGTGCCTCCCATACATCAGAGATATGAAGAGACCAGAAAGTCAAGATTGCGTGTAAACTAGACCTTACTTTTTCTTTCACGTTTTGCGTAAGCATGTGTGCGTGTGAACATTTACCGCAAATCAAACACAAAGTAACCTTACTGTTTGACATTGATATGATGTTCTTGTCGCTTTGAAAAAGGTTATTTTGCCATTTTGTGGTGAAGACAGATTGTCATGGCAGAGGCGGCAAAATTCTTCTGTTGTCAATAGCAGGGGAGTGACCAATTCTCCCAGTTCAGGTTTTTTTCGACTTTGGTTTGCTTGTCACACTGAGAAGCTGATGGCTTTGTTGTAGCAGATCCTGTTGCAGTGGAGACATGTTGTTCCTCGCTGATCTTTCTCTCTGAAATGTCTCCTGCCTGTAAGAACCTGCGTTTGAACTTACATTTTGACAAGGGAAGAGCTGATAGAATGTTAGATGAACGGACATTACTATGTCAGCTCAGCTAAGTTTCCAATAGTTAAGGTATTTTAAATTCTGCTTACTTTCGCGTTTCAACTGTACTTTCTAAATGATTTCTTTTTTGCTTAAAGCCGTATGGTTTTAATAGCAGCATAATCCTAAAATATCCACTTCATATCCACTTTAAAATAATTAGAGGTTAGGATCTCGGTTTCCTTCTCAAAATGTTTGACGATATCTGTACTGGTCCAAAAGAGATTGCAGGTTCTTGTCGTGATTAATTCGATGATTCTAATTTGGGATTCGGGTTGTTGCACACAACGGCAGCGAGTGGTGGTTTTTAATGTCGTTAGTTCCGGGTTTCGAAATATATTGGTTTAAACATCACTTGATGTAGTTCTTTTAGGGATCTGTTAAAAGGAACCTCGGCATTGCATAACTTTGAGAGTAGGGAGGTAAGAGTTTTTCTCATTTTATTTGAGAAGGTGGTTGAACAAATGAGTGGGCAGCTTGACATGGGTTCTGTTCATCCAAACAACGAAGTGGTAAGGTATTTGTATCACTGTCAAAGGCGGTTTCTGATGTGTATGTGGAGTTAAACAAAGCCATCTGAACAGCATGTGCCAGAGGCCGACAGACAACATTTCAGGAATCAAAGCAGGCACCCTGGTCAAACCTACATTGAGATTGAAAGGATCAAACAAACTAATTTTGATGAGTGAATTGTGGCTTAAAAATTCGGTCAACCATATGACGCTTTTAGAGAAATGATCATTTTCAGGGATTACAAAAAGTGATTTCCAGAAGTAATAATAAGCAAGTGGAAGAGCAGAGATTTAAAAGAGCAAGATTAGCAGCTGGAATGGCTGATGAATGTGAATTAGCTCATATTTCAAAGTTTGGCTTCCAACAACAACTTCACTTCTTGTGTGATAGACATTTGGCCTACCAAAAATCCTCACGTCGAAAGAGGAAAGAAGGTATTGATGCAAAAATAACGTTAGCTTACCACAGGGTAAAAAGCAAACCAAGAAGGGTAGAGCAGTTAAAAGGCTCCGGTGCTTTCACTAAAATAAATTAGGTCACATGAATTCACAAAAACCTATGGGAAGACAGACGTACGAAAACATTATGGTTGGTCAATTTTCGTAAACAAAGAACAAAGAACATAGAAAATTTACAGCACAAGAACAGGCCCTTCGGCCCTCCAAGCCTGAGCCGATCCAAATGTACTGTCGAAACCTGTCGGTCAACTCCAAAGCATCTCTATCCCTCTACACCCCACCTACTCATGCATTCATCCAGATGCATCTGAAATGAATCTACCGTGGCTCCCTCTACCATCTCTGCTGACAACGCGTTCCAAACGCCTACCACACGGCGTTTGAATTACTTCGACCTCTTACCTTGAAACCGTGACCTCTCGTTATTGAATCATCCACCCTGGGAAAAAGCTTGTCTCTACCCCATCTGTCTATAAAGTGGTAAAGGAAAGCAAAGTTGAAGTTGAAATGCTGCAAAGGAATGGACAAGAAGTGCCATAATTCTGCAAATTTATTCAGTTTGGTTATTGATTCGAGTGATGTGGTTGCTGGCACGATATTCTTGCAAGATGATACTGAGAGGACAATAAGATCTTTCAATATTTCTCTAGTTAATTGAACATTCATCAACAGAAATATCCTGCAACTGAAAAAGAGACATGACGCTCGGTATTGGTTTAAGAGCAGTTCGATACCTATATTGCTAGAAATGTGTTTGAAACCTGTCAAACATACTGGTCATGACCCATTAATGTTTTGGAGAATTTTAAGAACAAAAATTTAAGACTGTTGAAATGGATCCTCTTATTGCAGCTATTCAAATTGAAAAGTACACATTTTGGAGAACGAGAAAGAATAATTGCCGATGCATTATCAAGAATTTGATGAAGAAAAGAACTGTTCAGTGACAGAATTAAACAAGCGAACTAAATGCTGTCGAATAGTCAAAGTAATGCGTAGGTATTGTTGTGTACCAACAGGGTAAGATGAACGGTTTAAAATGAAGTGATCTTTGCGTATGGATATTCTTTAATAAAGGGGGCTGGTATAAAGAAGCTGTCACTTTAAAATGTTATTTTGTCTTTTCTGTTTTTCAAGAGATGATGTAATTTTACTGATGACAGGGGTGTGGTCAAGTATCCCAGGTCAGTTTTTTTTAATGTACTTTGCTTTGTTTGTGACAGTGAGAAGCTGCAGCATTGGCAAAAAAAAATCCACCTTCAATACCTGCTTCTTGGCTGACTTTTCCATCTGAAATCGCTGCTGCTTGTAGTAATCTGTGTTTGGTTTTATCGTTTGTCAAGAGGTGCGTTACTAGAATTAGAACAGCTCTTTGGGTTATTTGGTCTGTTGTGTCAGTCAAGTTTCCAATAGTTATGTTAACCTAAGTTTTGTTTTCAATACAGTCCATTTCGTAAGAAAATATTCTTATGGTGAGCCTATGAGGCCTGAAGAAGAGGCAAAAACTTGATAAACCGTCTCGTTCACATGTGGCTGCCATCAAAATATAAAACAGCCTGCCATTAGCGTGACTGGGCAAGCTTGGGCATCGTGATAACACACATGACACTATTTCTGAGTTGCACATCCATGTTGCTGTATGTAGGTTTACTAAACTGTTAAAGTCACATGGAGTCATTCAGCCGGGCTCAGTGTTTGTGCCATTTTGTAATAAGCTTGGAGAAATATTTAAAAGCATCTTTCAACTCACCTCTGAATTTAGCCTGTGTGACTGCGTAAATACACATATTCGTGCATGAACTTAAGAGTTGTAGCATGTACCCGCTTTCCTGCAGAATAAATTTGGGGTCATTGGGATTGGAACCAATCGAGTAGCTGTCACCAGAAATTTGCACAAGTAGAAAATGTACCATGTACGTTAGCCACAACAAGACGAAACTGCCGCAGATGGCAAAGAGTAAAAAGATGGACTTTCTCCTGCTCTCCATTTCTGTGTCACGTACATTAATTTCATTGTTGTGGGAACGGAGTCTCCTGCGTGCTCTACTAGCAACTATAATGTGTCGGACTGTCAGTGCATTAAACAGCAAAATAAGGAGGAACGGGAGACATGGAGTCTGAATGCGGTCAAAAGTTTCAAACAATTTCCATGCAACCGAAGTGTAAAAGCTCTGTTTTATGTTGCAGTACCAGCCTTTGCTATCAAGAATATATAAGGGCTCATATATGAAGTAAAGTGGAATGTTAATAAAACAGCATAGCACACACACAATTCCTATAACGGCAGGTGCTACTTTTTCTGTGCAGTACTTCCTTTTCTGCTCCTGGGAGCAAATGGTCAGAAACCGATCAAAGGTGAAAGCGACAGTCAACCAGACAGAACAGTTTCGGGAAGAGTAGATGAGAAGAATTATCAGACGACATCCTGTTGTGGTGTTCAGTAAACTTGCTGGAAAATACCTTGCCAGAAGCCGACTTAAAATCACTGCAACAATAATAACAATGAAATCTGTTGCTGCCATCGCTACAAGGAATTGAGTGATGCATCCTGAGAGACCACATCTTCCTGGGGACAGTATTAATATGGTCAACAGGTTGGCTGTAAGAAATAGAGAGTGAAAGAACGCGAGTGAGTGTGACTGGGAGAGAACGGGAGAGCCAAGACATACAGAAACATACAGAGACGGAGAATTATATACAGACAGAAGAAATGGAAAAAAAATGAAAATTGTCAGTTTGATGATGGATGGCAAGGGATTTGCAACAGTTATGTTGGATTCAACTTAGAAGATTAGTATTTTCTTATTAACAAGAATGTCTGCCACGAATCTTAATTGAACCCACATTATAAAATATTTGAGAATCTTTACATTTCGATCTATTATATATGAACATAAGGGATTGAAATGCATTTCAAAACTAAATTGATGGAGTAACAATGTTAAAATGGCAAAAAAAATATTTTGAGTCATATATGAATATTATAAACAATGATAATAACCTTACTAACAAGAAACAATCCTCTTCAGCTGATACATTCACGATATTTTCCACAAGCTAGAATGGTTGGCATTCATTTCTCATTGTATACAGTTTAATATCATCCACAGTTCATCAAGTTCGGAGACAAACTACTTTGAATACTGATAGGAGTTTCACGTGCCACCCAACTACCAGCAATTTGACATCTCAAAAAAGATAACAGTGAACGTGCTTCAAAATCTCACTTCGTATCTCCCTACATATGGTGCAGTGCAGTAGGTGTGAAATGCAATGCCTACTGCATGTAAACACTTCAAACAACAACCTTGGCTGAATATCAGGAAATCAACGTTGATCACTTGATCAATCTTTATTCACTCCCTCCAGCAGGAGTAGAAAATAAAGGTTGTCTTTATCATCTACAAGACGCACTGCAAAAACTCACAAATATCCGTGAATCAGAATCCTCTGAACCAATGGTTAGTGCCTGAAGGAAGGACAAGTCCACCAGATTATTGTGAATCTCAGCATCTGCAAGGTACTTTCAATCTTCTCATCACTCTGACATGGAAATTGATTGTCTCTTCTTTAGTGCAGCCGTCTCACTAGCCTGAAACCACTTCCCTAACTACTTTTCAGTGTACTTGCATAAAATGTACGACAGTTGCTCAAAACGACAACATAGCCCACATGTTCTGATAGGAATCTACAGTAGGGTAATATGTGCTAAGCCAGCCAAATGTGCACATATTCCAGGAAAGTATAGTAAATGAAAGTTTTGAAATGAAAATTGTCCATAAAGGACTCACTTAAATTATATTCAGCAGATGTGAGTGCTAACCTGTCTGAAATAAACAGCTGAGTTAATCAGGTTGGGAATGTAAAAGAAAAGCCTGGAAACTAGAATGAAAGCCATTGGTTGTCATTATTCTCTGTCTCAGTTAATCAGCTAACTATAGATTTGAATACATTACAAAAATAAAACAAGTATAGTTGTATTCCGATGTACTTCTGATTCAATAAGACGTGCATGGATCCCCATAGAATATAATAAATACACAGCGATTCTCTGAATACGACTTTAAATATCAGTATACCAAGTATTTTCATTCTCATAATTTACCTGGAACTCCGAAAGCTGCAAGGGCAGAGTAACAAAGGACAAATATCGGTGATTTTTCCGGAGCATGCATTTTCACTCAAAATAATGAATTGTTACCCTCTGGCTTCTCAAATAAGGATTTCGATCCGCGTGTTTATACTTGATGCAAACCACGAGAGAGATAATTATTTCGGATCACTCTTTTTTAACTGGTCCAGTCCTTATACATATAAAAAACGAATGCAGCCATTTTCATGCTAATGGCAACGAATGCAAGAGACCGTGTTTAAAAAGAAAGTAAATGAGTCAGTCTGTGAGATAAGTTAGTTTCATTGATTAAGCATGTAACAGAAGGAAACCATGTGCTCTTAATGAATTTTAACCTTTCAAACCGTTATAACCCCAGCTAATAATAGCACAAGCCAAATTTCAGATGGAAACCTAGGTTGATAAGTAATATGTACAATTTTGATATTGGTTGCTGCGGTGGTTTTGAAATAAATGCAAACGAGACTTCAGGCACAGGAAAACAGTTGGGTAGACAGATAAAAGTCATTTCTGATGAACGACTCTGGTCGAAAAGGTCGATTTTCCTGCTTCTCGGATGCTGTCTAAACCTGCTGTGCTTTTTCCAGCAACACACTCTCAACTCTGATCTCCAGCAGCTGCAGACATCACTGCCTTCCATGCAGAAGTCATTGTCTATGTTGGCAAGAATGACATAGGTAGGGAGACCTGCATTGACAATTCAGAGAGTTAGTTCAAAGAAAAAGGAACTCTCCAGTAGTAATCTCAGGATTACTTCCCCTACTTCGTGCTCCTCAGGCGAGGAAATTAGACGTCGTATATTGAACCGTGGTGAATAAGCTGGTGTGTGTGTTACAGGTGGCGAGCTTAAGGTAAATGGCTGTTTGGGATTTCTTCCAGAGAACATTGGTCGGAGACTCATAGAGTCATGGAGACGTCCAGCATGGTAACAGACCCTTTGATCCAACTCGTCCATGCCAACCAGATATCCTAAATTAATCTAGCCTCATTTGCCTGCACTTGGGAAGCATCACGAAAAAATTTCAGCCTATTCATATACACAACCTCGTGTTTTTAAAAGATTGTAAGTGTCCGAGCTTCTGCACTTCTTCTGGCAGCTCTTCCCATACAGGAGCAGCCTTTTCGTGAAAAATGTTCCCATCAGATCCGTTTTAAATCTCTCCTCGCTCACCGTAAACCTGTGTCTTCTCGTTCTGGACTCAAATAAACCATTGAAAGGACATGCATTTTTACCCTATACATGCCCTTATAACTTTATAAATCTCTGTAAGATCACCCCCAGCCTCCGACACTCCAAGGAAAACAGCTTCAGACTACTCAGCCTCTTCCTGAAGCTCAACACGTCCAGCCCTGGCAGCATCCTGGTAAATTTTTTCTGAACCCTTCCAATTTTGACAACGTCCTTCCATATGAGAGAGATCGGAATTTTACACAATATTTCAAATTGACCTAACCAATGTCCTAAAAAGGCGCAACATGACCTCCCAACGCCAATAGTCAATGATTTGATAAATACAGGAAAGCATAAAAACGCTTTCTTCAACACCTATCTACTGGAGATTCCATTTTCAAGGAAAGAAGAAATTGCATTTCAAGGTCTCTATGTTCAGCGACGCTCCAGGACATTACTGTTAAGTGCATAGGTGCTGCACTCATTTGCTATTCCAAAATACAGCATCTCACGTTTATAAAAAATTCAACTGCAATTCCAGATGAAGGACTGGTTGCACCTAATTAGATCGGCAAGAAAATCCTGGCGGAGACAACTGACAGTGGCACTCGGGGGTGTTTACATCAGTGTGGCGGGGAGGGATGGCCGGCAGCAGAGCAGCAGGTCAGTAATTATACAACTGTATTAGTAGTGAAGGAGCATATCACAGCTGTCTTGAGGGAGGACACTATCAAATAATTGTGCAGGTAGTCGAGGTGATCAAAGTTTCAGTGGTGGATGATTGCGGCAATAGTGTCCACTATTCTTTAAATATTTTGGATTCTTATGGAGAAGGAGAAGACTGGACTGCGGGATGAACATGTTAAATTACGTGCAGGGCTAACTGCCATCGAATTCGGCAAGAATCAAGGTTGTGGATTGAGAACAGCTGTTTGAGAGTAAATGCACAACTGACTATTGGGAATCTTCTGCTGTCTAATTGTTCAGTGTTCAGGACAGTCATGTCCCTGTGAAAACGAAGGACAAGAATGACAGAAATAGGGATACTTGGATGACAAGTTATCAGATTAGTCAAAGGATTGAAGCAGACCTAACGTCTGCACGAATAAAATTTGTCGAAAACTTTGAAGAATATAATGAAACTAGGAAGGAGGTCAAATGGGAAGTAGGAGGATTTAAAGCGGCCATTGAAATACCCTTGCCCAACAGGGTTAACGAGATTTCCAAGGCATTTCACACATATATTTTGTATTTGAGGAAGACAGTATCTCGGAAAAGACAAAGCCCACTCAGAAGAAAAAGGGAAAGTGATGATGTGCAGAACGACAAGACATGGATGGGATCATTAGTGATCGTTTTGCGTCAGCCTTCTCATAGAGAAAGTCGTGAGGAATATTAAGGTCCGAAAAAATGTGCAAAACTCTCAGGCAGGTCAATGTAATGAGGGATATATTGAGTACCGCAGATAATAGAAAGTCAGAATAGATCAAATGGGGAGGTGATAAAAGAACACTGGTTCAAATAGAATAATTGAAGCAGGAGAGTGAACTCTCTGGCAGAACCCTTCATTACGCTAGCATAGGGGCAAATGGGTTAAGAAAAATAGAGGAAGTGGAGTGGGGTTGGAGAAAGTTAGATGTAATGGCGGTAGGTGAATGCACGTAAAAATGATAGAAACTGGTCAGTGGAAAGGTTGGAGGGGAAAGGTGGGAATGAAGATGTGTAGATTAGGCCTGGTCAAGGAAGCAGGGAGGAGGAGAGAGAGGTCTGGGTCTGTGGTGAAGTGGGTTGTGCTGGATTTGGACTCTGTTGAATTCTATGTTGAATTCATGATGTGTAAGCTCCCATGGTGGAAGATGAGATATTGTACACCTGGTTTCCATGTGGCCTTGTTTTAATGATAGTGGAGTTCAAGGATGGACATGTCACTGATGCAGTAGGAATTATCCTTGAAATGGCTGGCAACTGGGTGGTGGGGTTGATTGGAGCATTCAGACCAAGGAGTTCGAACAGTTCATCATCTTCAATCACAATTTTCACCTTTACTTCAATTTCATTGCAAACATCTCTGACACCACCCTCCAATTCCTGGACTCTCGTTCCGTCTCCATGAATCAGGCTGATCTATGAATTATTGGAATACACAGTTACCTCAACTGCAACTCCTCCCACCTCCCCAGAAAAGAAGCGATCCAATACTCCCATCTCTGCCTCAACGGTTTCTGCTTCCAGGATGACGGTTCTAGTCCACACATCCCAGTTGTTCTCCAAATTCACGGACCGAAATTACACTTGCCCTGCGATCAATGGTGCCCTCAAAAGCATCTCTTCCATCTTTCACACCCCTGTTTCAAAACCAAACACACACCCCAAATATAATAAAGCAAGTATCCGATGGGTCCTTGCATTCCAACACAATAACTCCAAACACATTGGTACATCCAGCGCCATTTTCGCCACCTACAGTATCACCCACCAAACGAAATTTGCTTTCCCTCCCCATCTCTTTTCCATAGGGATATTTCCCTCTGTGATTTCCTCATTATGTCCACGCGCTCCCACGAACCTCCTCTCCACAACTGGCACCTTTTGCTGCGGTCGCAAGACTGGCAACAACTGCGACCACAACTCCCGTCTTATCTCTATACAAGGCGCCATAGCATCATTCCCGAGTCTGTCCAAGATTCACTTGCACATGCAACCTCATTTACTCCATCCTTTGCTAAATATTGTGGTCCCATCTATATGGAAAAGGCCAAGTTCAATTTCGGAGATCAGTTCAGGAAACATCTATAGTCCACAATCTCCAATCAACCCCACCTCCCGCTTAACAAACATTTCAAGCCCCGCTTCAGAACCACCATGACATGCCCATCCTCTCCACCGTCAAAATAAGGCAACATACAAACGGAACGAAGAACACCTCATCTTCGGCTTCGGGAGCACACAACTTTATTACTCAACATGCATTTCACCAACTTCTAAATCTCCCCAACTCCCATCTCCCTTCCCATCTGTTTGCTCAACACTTCCTCCTTCGTGCGTCCACTTACCAATTAACGTTCCCTCATCTCCAATCCACGCTTTTTTATTTGTCAGCCCCTTTCCCCTTCCTCACTCCTGACGAAGATTTCTGCCTGAAATGTCGACCCCCTGCTCATCTAATGTTGCTTGATTTGCTAAGCTTTTCATCCTCCACACTCTGTCCAATTCAACATAACGATGAAGTGATGGTTGTATCTTGAAATACATTACGATAGACAAATCCGCCAGGTCCAGGTGGGCTCCCTCCCATGATGGTGTTGGGGGCAATGCAATAAATTGCTGAGGCCTTATTTCTCATATTTGGCTTCATGTGAGGTTCGAGACGC